>NC_133663.1:103343937-103518690 GCF_037893015.1 Macrotis lagotis
AAATGCAAATTAAAGAGAAGAAGAAGTAAATACAAAATATATTAAAGATTTTAAGGAGATGAGATGGCCTTGGAATGAAGGGTTAAAACATTGGGATAAGTGATAGAATGTCATTTGGAAAGCACAGTAACTGAAGAATAGAAAGTGTGTTACTTATAGAGGAGGCATTACTATGCATAATTTGTCTGAAAAGTTAGGCTAGATGCAGATTATGCCTTTTTAAAATAGTAAATAGAGGATTTTTATATTTTATTTGGAAGTCATAATGTGACAACTAAATTTTCCTGACATAATAAAGCCATGTCACAAAAATACAGTAAATAGGAGAAGCAAATGGTATTTTTACAGACTGTCATATCATTCCTTCATTCACTCATTTAATATTTATTTAATTTCTTTGATATACATTAACCATCTATATGGTACTCTATATTTAATTTCAAAGAATCATACAAAATAAAAGTTTACATTAAAATCAATCTATAAAGAAATTAGTCTTTCTTTGATGATTTAGAAAACACTTCAACATCCTTATAGTGTCTCCAAGTCAACATTATGAAGATCAGTTTTTGTTGTATCTCATAAAGTATCATAAGCACCAGCTAATTGATTGTTTTGCTTCATTGAATGACAGAGAACAGAGAAATTGTTGACTCCACATTTCATTGTTAGTTTCTGGATCTGATTTTCTTTATACTGTTCAAAAAGCAGAGTGCTACTTACCCTTCAAATATGTGATTTCAGAGATGACCAAAACCTTAGGTGACAGATGAACTATGAAAGAATGCTGTAAGGACATGAAAGCAAGATTCAATTTGTGTATTTGTGTGCATGTGTATTTACATATACATTCATATATTCACATACCCACATATGGATAAACATATAAATCATGCATGTGTACATAAATGTATATTGTAGTCTGCATATGTATATATAGATCATATCTTGGGGGAAAAGTTCTAAGGGAAGCAGGTAAGACAATGCCATATGAAAAAGGTGGAAGTAGTCCATTTGGTAACTTTTTTTTTTATAACTTGATGCTAAGTTTAGTTATTTCAAGTTTGGCACCCTCAGGCAAAGCCTTGATGACTTTGTCCCTAGTCTCAGATCTTTGACATCTTTAATTTAGTAGACACAACAAAGAGGCAGTATATAAACTAGAGAAATCAGAATAGAGATGAAGATGCCTTGGAACAGGAAATTAAAAAAAATCTTTATCTTGCATTTCAGTCCAAAGTTAACTGGATCTATGTACCTATGTCAAGGATGTATTAGTGAACTATATGTTTCTTTCCCTCACAAGGAAAGATGTTTTAGATGTTTCAGATAAGCTGTAGATAGCTTTTATCTTTGATTGATTCATTTTATTCAACATTAATACATCAGTCGCTAGAATTTTTCCTTAAGTTTCCATCATGTATGACAAATTAACTGATATATACCCCCCCATGTATAGGTATGCCTCAGGGGTAAATAAAATTCAAAATATCTAAAAGAAACTAAATCGTTTCTCCACTTCCTCCTAAACCTTTTCTTCTGAACATTCTTGTTTCTTTTCCACAGTATAAATCCTTTCAGTTACTCAGGATCACAGACCCAAAATCATCTTTAACTCATCCTTCTTTAACACCCAAATCTTAAAACCAATCAATTAGTAAATTATCACTTGTTGATTCTGCCTATACAGTGTCTGTTATAGCCATATCCTTCCATTCACTTGTCACCTGCTTTGAAGTTTTCCTTACCTTTTCTTGAATTTTGCAAAAGAGTGTTAATTAAACACTCTGACTCATTTTCCCTTTAATTTATTTTTATATAGTTTATATAGTGACTGAACTATCATTTCTTCTCTCTATTCCACTGCCTGAGCAGCTACTAAGTTGCATTTATATACATGTCATTCCACTGCTCAAGAAACTCAAGTTGTTCCCTCTTCCTTCTAAAATAAAACACAAGCATTCATTTGGCATTGAAAATCTGTTAAATTTATCTCCAAATCACCTTTTCATGCTTCTTGCAACCAATATTCTTAATTAGCCTTCTTTCTGATCTTTTAACATGGTGTTTTATGACCCACCTCGGTGACGTTGAAGTGTACCCCTTTCCTAAAATGTAACCCTGATTACCTCACTATTGCAGACCCTCAACTTCTTTCAAAGTTGAACTTTTAAATACCACTTGTTATATGACACACCTATACTATCAACCTAGTTTCTTTTGACTTGGTTGATATTTAATATTGGAGTCAAAGAATTTTATATTTATAATTTGCACATATTATTTCACACTATTTAAAATGAAATATTAAGTATAGGAATTTTTTTTAGATTTTCTTTCTCTAGCACCAAAATATATATTTCTATACTTCTAGGCTTGTGGGAAGTATGAATTAGCATAGGTTCTTTACAAATCAGTTCCTGGAGATAGAATAAAGGCAAGAGTTTTACTAATCAGATACTTATAAACTGTTTGAACTGAAATATATGGAAGATGCATTTTTGTTTTTAAGAAACTATTGCCCAATTTACATTGATTCACTCCTTTCCAAAATATTTGTTATGTAGATATAGACTAAATGTAGGACAACTTGTGTGTTGATCTTTTATGTTGGGATTTTAAGTTTACATTTTAATACCTTTAGCCAAAACCAAATTGCCTCTTTCATATGGTTTTCTTCTCATTCTAACACATACATTGCTTGGCTTGCTGTTTCTGCTGCTGCATCTATTCAGTGTTATGCTCCTAATCATCCTCTTCCTTTTTTTCTTCCTTAAAAAGAATGGGTTTGTTACAGCCGAGTTCTGAAGCATGAATAACATCATAAACATGAGGCACTCTTTGCCCTGGGAAAAGTTGAAGGGCTTGAACAGATGTGTCTGGGATAAAAACATATCTTCAAAATTCCAAATGTTCTTTACAACAGATCTGGTGGAGCAATGCACTGCATTATAATGTACTTCCCCAGGAGTAGCAGAATTCATAAAAGTCATTGTCAGCCAATTCTCCAGAGGATGACTTCTGTTTCCTCTGATGTTTAATTTGAATGTTTGGCTGTAAAACATACCTGTATGATATTAAAATGCACTTTTTTGTCTGAAATCTAAGCCATGTAGAATTAATAGGAAGAAATACTTGGCATTTTGTGGAAGTGTTTAAATTTAGAATTTGAGATAGAGATTTCACTATTTGTCATTCAACAAATAACCATTTACTATTTTTTTTCCTATGGGCCCATGCTAAGGGCTACCATTTGAAACAAAGGATTCTAAATATTTCTATTAAAAAAAACTTTCTAGGATCATAAATCTTGAGATGCAGGGGAATGTTATTCACTAGTCCAACTCTTTCATTTGACAGATAGAGTTTGAAATAAGATTCTCTGATTTCAGAGTCATCACTCTTTCCAGTCTACTACATAAGGTCTAGTTGGTAAAATAAGGTATCATTAGACAGATTTTTGCAGTAGAAATCCTATTTAGTCTTTTTTAAGGTTTTTTTTTAGTCTTTGCAAGGCAATGGGGTTAAGTGACTTGCCCAAAGCCACACAGTTAGGTAATTCTTACGTGTCTGAGGTCATATTTGAACTCAGGTACTCCTGACTCCACGGTTAGTGCTCTATCCACTGTTCCACCTAGCTGCCCCAATATTTAGACTTAAATCAGAGAATCTAGATTGAAATTTTGACTCTGATGTTTAGTACATGGGTAATCTTGGGCAAAACAGCCTCCTTAGGACCAAGTTTTCTTATCTGTAAATGAAAACTTCACTTAACTCTCAGGTTTCACTTACTTTTAAGTCTGTGATCTAATTTATAAACAAATATACAGAAATACATATAAGCACATTTTCAAGATTTTCTATTATCATTTGATAATTATATATCTCTGTTTATGCCCAATTCTATTTTTTTAAGAAAATCATCCATCCTATGATTTGTAACTTTAAAGAAATAAGACTACTGATTGACTGGAAGTTGAACACAAAGCTTTGTATCTGCATAAAACACAAATTTCATTTTGTTGGAGTCACAATCCAATAGTCAATAATGAATAAGCATTGATCACTCATTCTATGTTAGGCACTATATTTAAGTTCTGATCATAAAAATAAGAAAAAGAAATGTAATTCCAGTTCTCAAAGAGCTAACAATCTATTGTGGGAAGTAAATACACAAAAGAAAACCAAAAAGCTGGAAAGGGAAGAGGACTGGATGCCAGAGGGTGACTCATAGAGACATGATCAAAAACTCAAAAACAAGCAGAGAAACTAGTGAGAAATAAAATTAACTAGAAAAATCAGAGTTCTCTACAAAGGGAGGCTTTGGAAGGAGTTTACTAATTCAACCTCCAGTTCTTCAATCAGAGAAGAGAGGCAATTGAATGGATTGCAGAGTTGTTGAGAATCTGAAGCTGAATCAGTCTCCATTATGATGAAATTTTGCCATGAGTTTGTCCTGGAAAGCTATAATGTTCCTGGAGACAAAAATCAAACCGATGGGATGGATAAAGTCCAGAGAAGTCAGGTGCAAAGTTTAACAGAATCTCTTAGAATCACCAACATTTTTGAAAAGCTTTCATGGCCTTTAACTTCCAACATTTCCAAAATTAGACTTAGGACACATACCTTTATGATATCATTCCCTCCCTTCTTGATTGAACTGAAGGATTTTGTCTCACTTTTAGCACAAGAGTTCAGTATTTTTATATGTACTTTTGTATATTCTAATCTCAATAATTTCTCTAATTTCTGCAGGTTGCTTGGTTGCTTCCTTTGATTAAGAGGCTTATAAGTTGTTTCTGATGTGTGTGTGTGTGTGTGTGTGTGTGTGTGTGTGTGTGTGTGTGTGTGTATGTGTGTGTGTGGAACAAGCAGTTGGTGGGAAGACATTAAATTAGCAAGTATAAGCTAAGGACTACCCTATATCTTTGAAAGAGATCAGAGAAACTGATTTTATTCTGAACCTCTTATCACAATATCACTAGAAAGGAAATATTTGACATAAGAGATCTTGATATATACATATATATATATATACATATATATATATATATATATGTAATCATATGTAGATATCAGTGATGGGCATTGGGGTTCATGACTTGGGGAGGGGGCATGAACAGAATCAGAGTCTGGATTTGTACAGGAAAAGCCGAATTAGAGTCAGCACACACAAATCCCCTGTAGTGAGACAGATATACTGACAGGCTCACCTGGTGGCCCTTCAGGCAGTTAAAATCAAGAACAGCAATTCTAAATATCTTATACACATACATGAAATGTGTCATCTGGACAACAGAAAAATGAGCATTTATAATAAAAGGGTCTATAAACATCACACCAGTGGCATAAAGGGAAACACCAACAGGCACATGCTTTCAATTACCACTCAACCTAGTTTGTGAGGGATTGGCAATCTGAGGTGAGACACAATTCTCTGCTGCCTCAGTGAGTGATTTTCCTCTGTAGTTGAAGCTAAAATACACAAATGTACCTGGTTTTGATTATGAAAATGAAGGGAATAATACATAAATCATGTATATAGCACAGATCAGTGAACAAGTATTAGTATTTATTGAATATTTTTCATTTTTTTAAACTTTTCCTATCAGCAGAGGTTTTGCCTCATCTGCCTACTCTGTCCACATGTCCTTGGTAAATATAGACAGTTTTTTTTTATAACCCTCTTAATGATTAGAGAAGAAACCTTTCAAATTTGTTAGGATTGCCAGGAAATGTTAGCATAGCCTTCCTAATTTCCTTAAAAGTATGCAAAATTCTGAGAGAAGAGGCAGCAGTTCCATGAGGACTTCCAGCACCCTGAGAGTTCAAGGGAGCTGGACATTGCCTGCCTACCCCAAGAGTCCTCTTTATTGCATGCAAATCCTTGCTCCTAACAATTTTATAGCAGTCCTGATTCTGATACCTGTTTCCCAGCTGAAAAAGATGAAGCAGTCTTTTGGAGAGATTGTATACTGAAGACAGGTCTTTTAAAAGTCCTCTCTAAGGTCAAAATCTTTGTTCTAGCCACACTCCAACTAACCACCTCCACCAGCACCAGAAAAAAGGCTCCACAGTGAGCCTCAGGATAATATCAGCAAAGTACTAGGCAAACAACCTGGCACAAGAACCTGGAGACAGCACACCTTGCACCCTGAGAGCAGAGCTCAATTTTAAAAGAAAAGAAAAAGGTCAAAAAAGATGAAAAATAATAAAAAAAAAGAATATGGCTATAGAAAGTTATGATGATGACAGGGAAAATAAAAACACAAACTCAGAAAAGAACAATGTCTAAACCTCAGTGGACAAAGCTCCAAAGAAAAACAAGAAGTTCTCTCAAGCCCAGAAAGAATTTATGGAAGAATTCAAAAAAGAAATTAGAAATAATATAAGTGTAGTAGAAGAAAAATTGGGAAAAGAAATGAGACTGATGCAAAAGAATTATAAAAAAGAGTCAACAGCTTGGAAAAAGAAAAACTCCTTAAAAAGTATAATTCACTAAATGGGAAAAGAAGCCTAAAACTAACAGGAAAACAACACTGTAAAAGAATTGAACATCAGAAGCTAATTTTTCTCTGAGATATAAGAATCAATCAAGTAAATATATATATATATATATATATATTTATATATTTATATATATATATATAAGAAAAAGAGAAGAAAATATAAAATACCTTGGGAATAGCTGAACAAGCTAAGGTATATGAATATAATGAAATATGAATGTGCAATAAGAAATGATGAATAGGCAGATTTCAGAAAAACATGCAGTTGCATAAACTGATGAAAAGTGAAATGAACAAATCCATCTTTCATCAACAATATTGTTTGATGAGCAACTCTGACTCAGTTCTTCTTATTAACACAAAGATCCAAGACAAGTACAAAGTACAAAATAAAATGTTATCTACATCCAGAGAAAGAATTCTGAATGGAGACTGAAACATATTTTATCACTTTATTTTTAAATTTTTTTTCTTTTGATCTGATTTTTCTTTCACAATTGTGACAAATGTGGAGATATGTTTACATGATAGAACATGTATTACTTTATTAATCATTCCAGCAAAAAGGGTCCAGGGATGGAGACAGGGAGAAAAATTTGGAACTCAAAATCTTTTAAAAATTATTCTAAAATTTATCTTGCCATGTACTTGGAAAAAAATAAAATGCTACTTTAAAAGGATGCATAATTCCAAATTGCATAATAATATGAATTCTAAAATTCTTCTTTATATTGAAAATTGTGAATATGTCACAGTTATAAATATCTATTTATCATCATTCCATAAAATAAAATTTTTTGTGGGTGAAGCAAGACTTGTTTTAGACAAACTTTCTATTTTTGCTCCTATTCTCTTATCTTCTCCATCCTCCCCATATTCTCTTCCCACCATACACACTTGCTATAATAATAATAATCATTTTATTCACAGTCATTCATATTTATGTAGAATTTTAACAAATACATTTTATCATATATTTGATAAATGGTAAACCATATATAACACTATGAATGATAAATAATAAATTTCTATATAAATACATACATATATATATATATATATATATATATATATATCCTTCAAATTTAATCCTTAACTGATTCCTTTAAAACAGGTGCTACAATGGTTATTATATTCATTTTTCAAATTACGAACCTAAAGCTCAAAGGTTAAGTGACTTGGACGGAGTCCTATAGGTAGCAAAATTCAATTAGCCTATATATCAGCCTCTGACTTATCTGCAATTAGTACATGACATAGCTGCTCAAAACTCATCCTCATCCCATTTCATAAGACATTCTAGCATATAGTAACCTTCTTATGAGTTAATTATGTGGGATAAGAGTTCTCTAAATATATGAGGCTAAAATCATCTTTAAAATCAGGGATATGTTGGAGTAAACTGTAACTGGCTGAGAAGAGCAGATTATTAAATTTTCAAAGTGAGCATTTGCACCTGTGAAATTAAAAAATGCTATGAAGCAGAGCTTAATTTATTATTTTTGATTGTTGATTGTCTATATTTTAAAGAGTGATAGAGAAAAAAAGTTCAAAATACAGAATAAATTTTAAAACTGTAACCTGAAATCACTTTTTATTTGTTTGCTTGTTCATTCATTCATTCATTCTAAATAATCTTCTACACTTCCATGATTTGATACAACACCATATAGTGGATTCACAAAAAAAAGTAATGTTCATGTAATATATTAGTCTTAAGGAATGCCTCCTTGGGGATGCTTTGCAAAGTGTGTTTAATGACAAAGCATTCTTTTTTGGGGGATTTACATTGTGTGTTATCTAGAGGTTTGAAAAATATAATTAAATTATTTCCCATGATTCATTATCCAAACATCTAAAAGTCAGCATACTTCAGCAAGAAATATAGTCTAAATTTGGTATTTCTACCTACTGGTTATGTTAAACTATGCTAAAAACCAAATGCTAAAAAGACACAAAGACAAATACCAAATTGTATAATACCCCATGACCTCAACACACTGAAGAATAATATTACTATAGTTAAAAAATTAGCCTGATTATCATCAAATACCAAATTTATTCAAGGCCAGCTCTGATCCAAGCCTTTCCACTTGTAACACCTTTGATACTTGTTGAAGGCTTAAAATATCCTTAACACAGAAATTTTATTCTAATTTCAAATTTCCCATTTAGTTTTCATATTTACATAGGAAGATATTCATTTATATAAATGCATACCTATGTATAAATATATATATATATATATATATATATATATATATATATATAAAATGTATATGCACATTGTTGATTCTATTTCTTTTTTTTTATAAGGACCAATGGATGCAAGGGTGATGACCTGGGTACGAATTAGATTTAAGTGAAGAAAATTTGCATAAAGTCATCAACCTGACTCTTTCTTCCTGACTCATGCCATGACAAAAGTGAAGATATCTGCCAATGGTCTGAGATGCAGCGAATGACCTCTGAATCTTCGCTGTTTGACTAGGCTCTAAGAGCTCTACAGCACCTGCTTCAGTCACCTTCTTGCTCATGGGAACAAATTTTTCTCATCTACCCATTCCACAGGGGAAAGTGTTCACATACTTTGAACAGACATCCTCCTAACTTACCAACAGGTTTAAAGCCTGACATTTACCTTTAAAACCTGTCAGTCTAGCCCATTTGCTGAGATAGTTTACTAGTGTGGTTGCTATTCATGCTATAAGGATCCCCAGATGAGAATTAAGTCAAGATAGATACAAAAAGTAAATAAATAGTCCAAAAATATCTCAGCAAGCCCTCCCACCAGAGGTGCCAGTGTTCTTGAACATCCCATTCATTATATAAATATATGCATTTGTGTACACATAGATTTTTGTCTCTCCTTAATTCATAACTGCGACTTTCATTAAGGATGAAGTCTATGCTATAGCAATCTTTATGTTTTCTCAGTGCCTCACATGTAATCCTACAAAGAATATGTTATTTTTTGGTAGAAACCCATTTATTCATAATTTATAATAATGATAATTTATTTTCATTCTCTATTAATTTTATTCCCTTCCTCAATACAATGTCCTAAATTGTTTGAGTTAGAAGAACAAGCTATTTTTATTTAGGAAGAAGAAATGACTTGCAGTTTTCCATTTATTTGATTTGGACTTCAGTTATCTTTAGTAGTGGTCATTTATATGATTTATTTTGGGTTAGATTCTGAGTTATTATACAACTTCTTGATACCATTATATTTATTCTTCAAGTCAATTGGGATTAAGTGAGGCTTGAGGAAAAACTTTCTTGAGAAACTAGTGACAAAACATCTGATACAAAGTGGAATCTTAATAAATGTATATTCATTGATTAACTTAATATTTTGAATTATCCATATATACACTAATTTATTTTTCCCAAGCAAAAAAGAATGTTTTATTTTACCTTTAACTTCAGTTCCTTTTCTAATTATCAGCAATAAGTTAAAAATGGTAGATGGTAAAATATTCTCCTGAAAAACAAAATGTCACCTAAATAGTTATTGTATTTGAACTAGATTTTACTAGAAAATTATACCATAGTGACATAAAAGACTTGACAGTAATCAGAAGTTCCTGACATCCTTCTCAAGATGAGTTTTGTGAATTTCTGGCCTAAAGCTTCAAGTTATATAGATAATAAATCCTAAGAAGACTCTGAGTTTTTATTTTTTTCCATTTGGCATTTTCTTCCATTTATAATATATTGTTCTAGACATTTATATAGTAATGCTAGTTTTTACCATCTTTATATAAATATGTAATATTCAAAAAGTTCTATCTTGATGTAAGTCCTACATCCATTTATGAGATCATATCATATCCATCCCCACTCATCTTTTGAAACACTTCTTTATGTCTTCCAATAGATTGCTGCAGGTGCTCCACCCAACATACTACAAAGCTTCCTTAACATTCAGCCCACCTAAAATATACATTCAATACCTTTTTACACTTAATCAACATTACTAATCTTTTCTCTATACTTTATCATGTCTAGATGATACATTAAACAATCCTTGTTTAGTAGCATTTATCTATTTCTTAGTATAAATATTCACACTTAATATTTAACACTTGATTCTCATAAGAAGCTATGATTCCCTCAGTTTTTCTTGACATCATTGAGATAAAATTGTCTGACTATTAATATATTTGTCACCTCTTCCTTTTAAAATGTGATTAGAGAAACTTCTCTTTTACTTATATAACTTTAATGAAATTTGCTTCACTAGCTCTTCATAACTGATATTACTCACAATTGCTCTGAGCCCCATAATGTCCTCTTTTTTTAAGGTTTTTGCAAGGCAAATGGGGTTAAGGGCTTGCCCAAGGCCACACAGCCAGGTAATTATTAAGTGTCTGAGACCGGATTTGAACCCAGGTACTCCTGACTCCATTCACTACACCACTACACCACTTAGCCGCCCCACTATAATGTCTTCTTGCTGGTAAAAGTTTTCAAGCCTTGGAAACAATACTGTCTTATAAAATATATAATACATTTGATAAACAGAATCATCAATATATCATAAGCATGTGAATTATTCTCATACTAATTACATGTGATATTAAATCAATATTTAGATGATTAGTAAATGGCATATAGGTGGTAATGGAAATTATTCAATTTTACCTTCATTCAACAAATGATATCAAATATGAAGCAATATACTTTGGATTTTACAGAAAAATTCCTCAATTTATATTTCTGCCAATAACGTAGGAAGTATTTGGAGGAAGTATTTCTGTCTAGCTCCCCTGCCCACAAGACTTTTTTAAAAAAGACACTTTTAATTAAAAAAAAATATTTTGGGGCAGCTAAGTGGCACCGTGGATAGAGCACCGGCCCTGGAGTCAGGAGTACCTGAGTTCAAATCCGGCCTCAGACACTTAGTAATTACCTAGCTGTGTGGCCTTGGGCAAGCCACTTAACACTATTGCCTTGCAAAAAACTAAACAAACAAACAAATAAACAAATAAACAAATAAATAAATAAATAAAAGATGTTTTTGCATAAACAAATTAACTGCAACTAAGATCAAAGGGAAATAGTTGAATTGGGTAAGGGAATATTTACAGTAATTTTCTTTGATAAATTTGTAATTTCCAAATATATAAGAAATGAATTCAAATTTATGATGTCATTCTCCAAATGATGTGTCAAATAATATAAATGGGCACTTCAAGGGAAGAAATTCATTCTATATGTTGCATAAAATATGATCCAAATTTCTAATAACTAGAGAAATTTAGCTGAAAGCAATTTTAAGATTTCAATTTACACCCATCAGACTGGCAAACTTGGAAATAAAAGAAACTGGAAAATATTGAAGATGCTGCAGGAAAACAAGGATATTAGTTAACATTGATAGAATTAGTCATTCTGGAAAACAGTTTGGAATTGTGCTCAAAAGGATACCAAATATTCTTCAACCCAATCATGTCCCTATTAGGTCTGTAATCTCAAATAGATGAAATAAAGGGAAAAGAGTATATGTATAATTTGATTTACCATTTAAAAGTAACTAAAAGTAGTTTTATAAAAAAAATCCTCATTTAAAAAAATCAAAGCAAATGCAATTGGTAGATTCTTTCAAGTTTTAGAAACCAAAACAATTCAGAAAAATTCTGAAGTAACAGGAAAATAAAGTGCCTTAAGAGTTTTCAAGGGGCTAATTTGTGTACAGAGATTATGATAACTAGTATTTCAAGTACATCATTAATCCTACCAGCATAAATTCTAACTATATCTATATAGTAAGGAAGCCTTCCTATTTTTCCTCATACTGAGGAATTCTGTTTCATTGCCTTTCTCAAATAGATCTGGTCAATACACCCAGAGACCTTCCTCTGGGTCTTTTAATATTCCATAGATACTAGTATAACATTCATTCTGTCTATTATCCCTGTTCATGCTACATGACCTTTTCTAGTCATATATGTCATGGTTGATGTCTTTTATGCCAGTTCTCATGTGTAAGTCATTTCTGCTAATATGCTATAACCCACCATTCATTTTTCCATTTCCCACTACCTGTGATTTTCTTTCTTCCAAGAACATGATGTTCCATGATTCACAGCCATATAGCACCACTGGGAGAATATTAGTTTTTAAAAGATGGGCTTAGGAAGCAAAGAACAGTTATGGAACACTAAGCATGCTGCTCAGCTGTCCAAATTCTATGCAGCCCACTTTTCCCTTCTTATTATGTCCTGGTACAAGCTCAGTATATTTAAAGTATCTTTTATAATTCTTCCTTTCCTTCTTTTTTCTTTCTTTCTTCCTTCCCATAAAAAATTAAGTACACAATGACCCAGATACTGGTTCAGATACAGAGGATGCAAATACAAAAGTGAAAATTTTCCCTCTTTTCAAGGAGTTTGATTTCTCCTGGAGAAAGGGTACGGATTGTGCACAGATAGATAAATATAAATATATATACATGTATATATAAACATGTTTATATGTAAATTAAGAAATAATGTTATATGTGTAAGAAAGACATGAAGATAGTCCTCTTGTAGAAGTTCTCACTAGCTGAATCTCTAAGGAAGACAGGAGGTAAAATTGAGCATCTAATAGAGTATTTTGGTGGATTTTATATGTAAATTAATTTTTAATATGAACAACATATATTTTTTCATTTATTTGTGATTCTTTTGAGTCATCATGAATTTTGTTGAGAAAGAACTATAATGATCAGAGACCTGAGGCAGTAAGCATGATGCCATCCAAAGTTCCTAGAAAATTTCACCATCTCTAGCAGGGATTGTTTACCTTATTGTGTCTTGAACTCCTTTGGTAGTCTAGTGAAGCTTATGAACCCCTTTCTCAGAATAATAATTTTAAATTCAGAAAAGATATTGCATAACATTATAAAGGAAACCAATTAAATCAAAAGTCAGTCATCGATATATTAAAAAAAAGTTTACAGACCCTGGTTAAGAAGTCTTAACATGGAATTTTTATTCTAATCGACTGAATACCTTTGACAGTGGTGAACACTTCTATTTCCCATATTTTATTCATGATTGAATATTGACAATTGTAGGATCATTTATACACATTTTTCTCTAAGGTTTCACTATCAAGGATTCTTGTATGATCTTAAAATATCAGTAGGAGCATATGGTTGGAAGATAACTTTTAAGACTTCATTTCATTCTACAGACAGATGAAAATAACTTTTTTCAGTCATTAAAAGATGAAATGTTGTATTATCTATACCTCTGATTCAGTTTTCTGGCTATGCAGTTTCAAAAGACTATTTATTATTTTCCCATATTCCTAACAAATAGATATGTTTTATTTCATGACATTTTAGTAGAACTGAGAGCATAGGAATATGCACCCATAATTAGTGAATCATTATTCATAACTTTTTAAAATTTTTATTGTTTAGCTTTAAAATTAAAAGCAAATACTGAGTTATGAATTCTCTCCCTCTCTCCTGCCTCTCTCCAACCCACTGAGAAGAAAAGCAACATAATATCAATTATACATGTGAAGTCATGTAAAACTTATTTCTATATTAACCATATCACAAAAAAGGAAAAATAAAGCAAGAAAATTATACTTCAATTTACACTGTGCTCATTAGTTTTCTCACTCAAGATGTGAAGCATTCTTTCTCTTTTACCTCCTACTTTTGCCCTTCCTTCTGCTCTGCCTTTTATCAGTCTGTCCTTTCCTTTTTATTCCACTTACCCTTACAGGGTAAGATAAATTTCTAAAAGCAATTGAGTGTATATGTTGATTCCGATACAATCCAAATCTAATGAGATTAAAATCCAAGCAATTCTTCTACCCTATGTTTTCCCTCTACTATAATAGGTCCTTTGTACCTCTTCATGAAGTAATTTATCATATTCCATTATCATCAGCACAATCCTTTTTTCCCCACATCTTATTTATTTTATATCACATCAAAATCAACTTAATACCCAGACCTATGTATACTTCTTCTAATTGCCCTAATAGAGATACTGTTCTCAAGAGTTGAATATTGTCTCCCTTTGTAGGTATGTAAACCATTTAATCTTATTAAATAATATATTTTATTGTTTTTTTCTTTCATATATTTATGAATCTCTTGAGTCTTGTTTTTCAAGATCAAATTTTCTGGTCAGTTCTGGTATTTTCATCAGGAAAGTTTAAAATAAACCTATGTCATTGAATATTAATTTTTTTTCCCTGAAAGATTAGGCTGTCCTGCTGGGTAGTTGATTCTTGGTTGCATTTCAAGGTCATTTGACATCCTAAATATCATATCTCAGGCCCACCTATCATTTAATAATAATAAATAACAATAAAATAATAATAATAACAATAAATAATAATAATAAAATCCTATTTAAGCCTGACTTGGTTCCTTGGTATTTGAATTGTTTCCTTTTGACTGTTTGCAATATTTTTCTTCTTAAGCTCATAATTCTGGAATTTGACTATAATATCCTTGGAGTTTTCATTGGGGGATTCCTTTCAGGAGGAGATTGGTGGATACTTTCATTTTCAACTTCTATTTTACCCTTGGGTTCCAGGCTATAAGAGTAGTTTTTCTTGATAATTTCTTGAGAGATTTTCTCAGACTTTTTTTAAAATCATGTTTTCAAGTAGTAAAATAATTCTTAAATTATCTTGCCTGAATATATTTTCCAGATCAGATATTTTTCCAAGAGATAATCTACATTTCCCCCCTTTTTTCCAGTCCTTTATTTTGTTTGACTGATTCTAGAAATCTCATAAAAACATTAGCTTCCACTTTCTCAGTTCTAATTTTTCAAGGAACTATTTTCTTCAATTAGCTTTTTTTTTAAACCTTTTTCCTTCTGGTCAAATATGCTTTTTAAGAAATTGTTTTCTTCAGTCAATGTATGTGCTTCCTTTACCAATTTTTCATAATTTTCCTGTATGTCTCATTCCATTCCCAAATTTTTCTTCTTACTTGAATTTTTAACTCCTTTTTTAACTCTTTCAGAACTTTTTAGATGAGATCGATTCATATTCCTTTTGAGGTTACAGCTTTCAACTGAGTTTGTGTTCTCATCTTTCCTGTAGCTAGAGTAAATTTCTATGGTGAAGATTCTTTTTAGTTTTTTTCCCCCCCGGGGCATAAGTGGTACTTTCCCAAGTTTCTTGTTCTAGGAAGCAAAGGCCTGCTCACTAACTTTCCACACTGAAGTCTCAGGTGTTGGCCACTTGATCTCTGTTTTGGGGTGACCTGGTCTAGTTAAATCTGTTGTCCTGGGGTCCTGGGGCTCCCAGTTTGTTTCTTGTTCATAGCTGGCCTCCATGTCACTGGTTTGCTGAGCCAAGATTGTAGGGTATCAGTTGCTGATCTGTACCATGGCTAAGAGCTTCCCTCTATGTTGTCTGCACCCTACCTCTGCTGAATTATTTTCCTTTTATTCAAGTTAGACAGACTTTTCCTTAGGTACTTCTAAGATATCTTAAGTTGGAAGATTGTTACACTATATCTTTTTGTGAGTCTGTCACTGCAGAATTTTAGAGGCTGATTTAACATTGTTTCTGAGAGAAATGAGAGTTCAGGTAGTTCCTGGCTGCTTTCTACTCTTTTGATTCTGTGTCTTCCCCTCATAACACTTTTTTGTAGTTACTTTGTAACTGTCTTGAATCACTGAACCTTAGACCAGTTGTCCTTCCCAGCTATTACCATTAAAATATAGCTATTACAAGTGTACAATGATCTTCTGGTTCTGCTCACTTCTCTGTGTATCAGTTCATATGTCTTCCTATATTTTTTCTGAAACCATCTCTCCTGTCACTTCTAACATAATAACAGTCAATTCCAATTATATAACACAAATTTTTTAGCCATTTTCCAATTGATGGGCA
This sequence comes from Macrotis lagotis, assembly GCF_037893015.1. Classification (NCBI taxonomy): domain Eukaryota; kingdom Metazoa; phylum Chordata; class Mammalia; order Peramelemorphia; family Peramelidae; genus Macrotis; species Macrotis lagotis. The sequence goes on from NC_133663.1 coordinate 103,360,320, forward strand.
TTCTCTCAATTCCCAATTTTTGCCACTACAAAAAGAGCTGCTACAAATATTTCTGTAAAGATTGTCATTTTCCTATTTCCTTGATCACTTCAGGGTACAGAATTAGCAGTGGCATTTCTGGCTTAGAGTAAAAACAATTTCCTTTGTTCCTTTGGACATAGTTAAATACCATTGTGCAGAATGTTTGGACCAGTTCATAACTCCACTAATAATTCATTAATATAACTATTTTCCCTCAACCCTTAGCCTCTCCAGCTTCTGTAATTACTGATAGATATAAGGTGCTACCTAAAAATTACTTTTGCTTGCATTTCTCTAATTGGTAGTACTTTAGATCATTTCAATATGACCATAAATAAATGCTATTTCTTCTTCTGAAAACTCCTATTCCTTTCCTTTAACCAATTAACATATAGCTGTTTCTTTTATAATTTATAAATGAGACCACAGAAACTTAGTATAAAAAATTTTGATATTCCTTTATTATCTTTTTTTGCAAAATGTAGTTTCCCTGATTATCTCTTATAATTTCATCTATTTTTGTTTTTTGTTTTGTCTGAGATCTTGATTATTAGCACTCTTATCTTTTTACTTTAGTTAAAGCATAATAGATCCCGCTCCAGTCCATTATTTTAACTATATGTATGAATCTCAATTTCAAGCTTATCCCTTGAAAACAACGTTTTGTTGATTTCTAATTTCTGATTCATCTTGCCACCCTCTTCCCATTTTATAGGTGAGTTTCTTCCATTCACTTTCATAGTTATGGTTACTCACTGTTTATTTTCCTTTCATTCTATTTTTCCCCCTGCTTTTACTTAACTTCATTTTTTTTTGGTCATGTCCTTGATCAAAAGTTTGTTTTGCTTCTGCCTCCCTTATTCCATTCTTTATTTTTAGCATCCAATCTTTTTCTCTTATTCCTTTCCCATTCCATTTTCCTTTGAGTATGATCAATTTATTTACCAACTGAGTCTATGTATGTATATATATATATATACATATATATTTACATTTTTTCTCTCTTTGAATTAAGTATGAAGAGACTGAGGTTCAAGCATTACTGCACTCCCCTCCTCCATTTCCCCCACCACTATAAAAAGATTTTCCTTGCATTCCTCTTTATGTGAGATAATTCTTCTCATTTTATATCTCCTTTCTCCCTTTCTCCATTACATCTTTCTTTCTCATCCAATAATTATTTTTTAGGTCATCACAAAATAGTCAACCCTTATCCATACCCTCTGTTTATATAAGACACTTTTAATTTAAACTTCATGTATTATTTTCCCATAGAAAAAAATGCAGGGATTAAATTTATTTTATTTTTTATCTTTTTATGTTTCTTTTTAATCTTTTCTGTGAAAATCTAATTTAGAACATTTTTGCAGATGATTACAGATAGCTTAAATTTCTTCATCTGAGAGTTTCCTAGTTATATCATTTTGAGCATTATTCAATCAAGGAATGACTAAGTATTCTTATAAAGTTGACTCATTTCTCTATTTATTTTAGAAATGAGTTCTTTATCAGAAACAATAGCTGTGAAAATTGCATCCCAATTTGCTGCAATCTTTTTAATCTTGGATCGATTGGACTTATTTGTGCAGAAACATTTCAATTTAATGTAATCAAAATTATCTATTTTATATATTATACTGTTCTCTGACAGATAAACTAACCCTTGATCTTTTATTTGACTTATAGTTTTACCTTTTATGGCTAAATTCTGAACCCATTCCAATCTTATTTTGATAAAGGGTTTGAGATATTGGACGATGTTTAGTTTGTGCCCTACTATATTTTTTGAGAAAAGAGTGAGTTCTCATCCCTGAAACAAGAGTCTTGGTTTTACCATACAGTGGATTACTATAGTCATTTATTACATTTTTTTCAGGTTTTTGCAAGGCAAATGGGGTTAAGTGGCTTCCCCAAGGCCACACAGCTAAGTAATTATTAAGTGTCTGAGACTTGATTTGAACCTAGGTACTCCTGACTCCAGGGCCGGGGCTTTATCCACTGTGCCACCTAGCCACCCCTATTATATTTTCTTTTGTACCCAATCTATTCTATTGATCCACCACTTTATTTCTTAACTAGTACCAAATGGTTGGATTACAAATACTTGATAGTATAATTTTAGATCTGGTACAACTAGACTACCTTCCTTTATATTATTTTTCATTAATTCCCTTGATATTCTTGTCCTTTTGATGCTCCACGTGATTTTTTTTTACTATTTTTTCTAGCTCAATAAAGTAATTTGTTGTTAATTTGATTGGCTTGGCACTGAGTATATATTTTAATTTAGGTAGAATTGCAATTTTATTATATTATTTTTGATGGTTTTATTGTTTCAAGGGAAACTCCATTTATTCTTTGTTTTTTAGTGTTTTTAAAAGGTATGGGTGCTGTATTTTGTCAAAATCTTTTTCAGTATCTATTGAAACAATTGTATGACTTCTGTTAGATTTGTTACTGATATCATCGATTATGATAGTTCTAATATTGAACCAACTCTGCATACTTAGTATATATCCCACTCTATTATATTAATAATAACTTATTGTAATTGCTTTGCTAATCTTTTATCTAAGATTTTTGCAATTGTAATCAATAGGGAATTTGGTCTATAATTTTCTTTCTCTATTTTCACTCTTCCTAGTTTAACTCCCAGTTTTTAGACCCCAGATTTTTTTGGAAAAGGGTACATCTTACAAATGGGGAAATATTTATTAATTTATTATTAATTTTCCTTTGATTTTCAGAATTTCTAGTTAGTATTTAATTGGGGGTTCTAATTTCTTCTTGCTTTAGCTTTTTTTAGCTGCATGTCCAATTCATTGATCTCTTTTTTTATTTTATTCATGTAAGCTTTTAAAGACATACATTTTACCCCAATAAATGTGTTGGTTATATCCCACAAGTTTTGGTATGTTTCTCCTTATTGCCATTTTCTTGGATGAATTATTATTTCTATTAGTTTCCAATAATTCTTTAGGCTATCTTTCCATGGTCCTTTAGTACATGTGCTTTTTATTGCCTCATGATCTAAAAAACTATACATTTAATATTTCTTACTTTCTGCATTTGATTGTGAGATTTTTATGTCCTACTAAATGATCAGTTTTTGTGTAGGTATCATGTATCATTGATAAAAAGGTATAATCCTTTCTATCCCCATTCAATTTTCTCCAGTTTTAATATATTTATTTCTTTAACTTCCTTAACTTGTTTATTTTATGGCTAGATTTATTCATTTCTGAGAGAAGGAGCTTCAAGTTCTCTAGAGGTATAGCCTTGCTGTCTATGTCTTCTCAAAAAGCTTCTCCTCTAAGAATTTGGATGTTATACCACTTGGTGCTTATTTATTTAGTACTGAAATTACTCCATCATCTATGATACCTTTTAAGAAGATCTTCTTTATTCCTTTTAATGAGATCTATTTTTGTTTTTGCTTTATCTGAGAAATGAATTGCTACCCCTGCTTTATTCAATTGACTTGAAGCATAATACATTCTGTTCCATCACTTTTTTACTCAATGTGTATCTCTCTGCTTCAAATATATTTCTTGTAAGCAGCATGGGATTTGGATTTTTATTACACTATGCTATCCATTTGTATTTTATGAGAGACTTCACCCCACACACAATCACAGTTATAATTACCTGGATCAATTTTCCAAGTCAATTATTTTTCCAATGAAGTATTTTACATTTTATTCTATTTATTTTTCATCTTTAAAATTTTTTATACTGTTTCATGAGGTTATATAACACCATTTGCCCTAGTCTATTCATCAAGGAATCATTTTCTTTGGTTAGCTTTTCCATCTCTTTTTCTATATTATCAATTTTATTTTTAAATGAATTTTTTTTCATTGTCTTTTCATCAGCCAATTGTATTTTTACAGGAGTTATTTTCTTCTGTCAGTTATTTGCTTTTTTTCAAGATGATGAATTTCTCTTACATTTCTTTTCCCAATTTTTTTACTTGATTTTTAAAATCCTTTTTGAGCTCTTCTAAGATGACTTTTGGAACTGGAGAGCATTTCATATTCTCTCCTTCAGCTTCACATGCAATAATTTTTCTTTAATCCTCTTTCTTTTTTGTGATAAAGCAATTGGGTTAAATGACTTGTCCAAGGTCATTCACCTAATGAATTTAAAATGTCTGAGGATGAATTTGAATTCAAGGCCTCCTGACTCCAGAGTCAGTGCTCTATCCACTGTTTCATCCTCTTTTGAGAAGCTAAAATAATTTTCTATAGATTCTGCTTTTCTCAGACCTTTCTAATTCATTTGAATTCTGATACTGGTCACTATCCAAAGGTTCTTGTGTTGGGGGAGGGGCCTGCTCAGAGACCTTCTGCATTGAGAACCCTGACTGACCTGGGACCATCTGTGTTCGAAACTCCAGAAGACTGATCACCAATCTGTCCATATTGGGAATGCCAGAGGGTTTCTCACTGGGCTATCCATGTTGAGAATGCCAGTAGATTATTCACTGGATTATGCCTTTTGGATTAGGAATGACTAGTGACATGCTCTATGACTGAATAGGGGTCTAGCATACCTGTGTGGAAGTTTCCCCACTCATCTGTTGTGGCATTGACCTGCTAAAGTCAGAGTTCAGATACCTCTCCTGGAGATCTCTCCTGTCAATGAGAACCTCTGATTGATCTCTACCTTGCCCACTCTGCCACCTACACACTGGTTTTCTGTTCCTTGCCCTGGGCATTTGAGATAGACCTTGCTGGAAGATGTTCCACTCTGTTCTTTTCTGGGGTCTATCACTCCAAAATCTGCTTAGAGGTTTGATTACTATTGTTTCTGAGTGAAACCCAGGGGAGTTTAGGAAGTTCCTGGCTTCTCTCCACCAATTTTGATTCCATCCCATTTCTGGATCTTTTCTATGAAGTAATTGGTAAATTCTTTCAATTTCCCCCTTTTTAATCTAACATATAAAATCAGTTTTCCTTTAGAATTTCTTGAGATATGATGTCTAGACATTTTTTGTCTTAACTTTCAAGTTGTCTAATGAATTTTAATTTTTTATTATTTTCTAGATCATTTTGTTTTCCAAAGAGATTTTTCATATTCTGTTTTTTCAATATTTAGATTTCTTTGTATTGCTTCTTGATGCCTTATTGTTTACATGTCCAATTCTAATTTTTAAAGAATTGTTTTCTTCAGTGAATTTTTGAATCTCTTCCTTCATTTGGCCAATTCTGAGTTTTAAGAAGCTTTTCTTACTACTATTTTACTATTAGGTTAATTCTATTTTAAGGTATTATTTTCTTCAAAATTTTTGCACCTGTTTTAATAATATTCTTTTCATTATTTTCTTGCTTCACTCCTTTTATCCTCTGCCACTCTTATAACTTTCTTTAACTCTTCCGGGAATTCTTGTTTGGTTTTTGTCAAATTGTTATTTCTCTTTAAGAATTTGTTTGCAGGGGGTGGAGCCAAGATGGCCACAAAAAGGATCATGTCTTAGGTGCTCTCTCACAAAACTTATAAGCTAAAGACTCTAACTAAATTTTAGAGAGACAGAACCCACAGAGGGACCCAGGGAGGCAGTTCCCCTACTCAAGGTAACCTGGAAAAGAGCAGAAAGAATCTGCTCCCCAGGGTCAGAGGGGCAGCCGGCCAGAGGGGTGACCTGCCAGAGCGAAAGAACTTCAGCCTCCTGGAGGCAGCCCCAGGGTGCTGGGAGCCAGGGCTCACAGCAACCGGGGAGTTTCCTGAGCTACACCCTGGAGAGCATCAGGCACAAATTGAGGGAACAGCTGGGGGACCTCTACCAGAGCAAGCATGTGAAGCCCAGTCCTCAGGGCACACAGCAAGCAGCTTGGCCACCTTGGTGCAGATCCAGGAACAGAAGCAGGTGGAGCTAGTATGCAGGAGTCCCCAGGGCATGAGCCCATTGAACCTAGGGAGGGGAATGAAGAGAAAGACTGAAAAGCTCTGTCCTCTGCCCCTGGAACAGATCTCTGGGATTCTGACCACATTCGGGTCTTGATCACAGCCTAGGCCCCCCCATAGAAGAGCAGGGACCCCCCCACCTCAGCCCTGAGGCGGAGGGGTTGCTTATGCTCATTCACAGACCAAGAGGGAGGACAGAGCCTCACACACTGAGACCCTTGTGGGAGTGTCCCAAAAGCTCAGGAAGCACCCCTGAAAACAGGCTTAGGCTGGGAAAATGAGCCAGCAGAGAAAAAAGAAGAACACCATTGAGAAATACTTTGCATATGAGCCCAAGAAGTATCAAAACACTCAGTCTGAGGATGAGGAAGCACAAGCTCCTGCATCTAAAGACTCCAAGAAAAAACAGAAATTGGGCTCAGGCTATGACAGAGCTCAAAAAAGACTTTGAAAATCAAATAAGGGAGTTAGAAGAAAAACTGGGGGAAAAAATGAGAGAGATGCAGGAAAAACACAAAAATGAAGTCAGCAGCTTAGTCAAGGAAATCCAAAAAATTGCTGAGGAAAACAGCATGCTAAAAACCAGCTTAGGTCAAATGGATAAAACAGTTTGAAAAAAGTTATTGAGGAGAAGAATGCTTTAAAAAGCAAAATTGGCCAGATGGAAAAAGAAATAAGAAAACTCTCTGAGGAGAACAAATGCTTCAAAGAATAGAACTCAAGGAGATTGATGAATTTACCAGAAATCAGGAATCAATACTTCTAAACCAAAAAAATAAAAAATTAGAAGAAAATGTGAAATATCTCATTGAAAAAACAACTGATATGGAAAACAGACTTAGAAAAGATAATTTAAAAATTATTAGAATACCTGAAAGTCATGATCAGGAAAAGAGCCTTGACATCATTTTCAAAGACTTACTACAGGAAAATTGCCCTGATATTCTAGAAGCAGAGGGCAAAATAGAAATGGAGAGAATTCACAGATTCCCCCCCCCCCCGAGAAAGAGATCCCAAAAAACCAACCCCTAGGAATATTATAGCCAAGTTCCAGAACTCCCAAGTCAAAGAGAAAATATTACAAGCAGCCAGAAGGACACAGTTCAAATATCATGGAGCTGCAATCAGGATCACACAGGACTTAGCAGCAACTACATTGTAAGCTCGTAGGGCTTGGAATATAATATACCAGAAGGCAAAAGAGCTTAGAATGCAGCCAAGAATCAACTACCCAGCAAGGCTGAATGTCCTCTTCCAGGGAAAAAGATGGACTTTCAGTGAACCAGGGGAATTTTAAATGTTCCTGTTGGAATGGCCAGAGATGAACAGAAGGTTTGATCTTCAGATACAGGACTCGGGTGAAGCATGGAGACTGGAGGAGAGGGGGAAAATATGAGGGACTTGATGAACTGCATGTATTCCTGCATAGGAAAATGACACTGACAATACTCATATGAACCTTCTTAATGAATAGAGCAGGTAGAAGGAGCTTTTGTAGTTGAAGCACAAAGAGAAAGCACTGAATTTGAAGATAAAATATGGTGTAAAAATGGAGTAAATAGGAAAAAGGGAAATGTAATAGGAGAAAGAAAAAGGAGAGAGAGGGGGGAATAGGCCAAGATATTTCATATAAGATTTTTCTTTATTACAATGAGCTATTGCAATGATATGGACGGGGGGAAGGCAAGGGGGAAATGAGGGAATCTTCGCTCTCATCAGAGGTGGCTAGGAGAGGAAACAGCATATATACTCAATGGGGTATAGGCATCTGGAGTAAGAAGGAGGGGGTAGGCAGGGGGATGGGGGGACGTGAGTGATGGAGGAGAGGATGGACCATGGGGGAAGAGTGGTCAGATATAACACATTTTCTTTTTTACTTCTTGCAAGGGACTGGGATTGGATGACCTGTCCAGGACCATAAGGCCAGGTGGATGCTGGGCCTAAGGGGTGGTATGGGGGCTCAGGGCCTCTTGGCCCCAGAGCCAGGGATCTGTCTGCAGCACCACTCAGCTACCCTACAGCAGAGTCAGAGTGAAAGGAGAGAGACAAAATATAGTACATGGTAGTGGAGAAATATGAAAGGAGGGAGTTACAATCAGCAATGGCAAAGGTGGAAAACTATGGAAGTAACTTTTGCAATAGATTTATCATAAAGAATGTGATCCACCCATGACAGAGTTGTTAGTGTTGGAACAAAGACTCAAGCATATTTATTATTATTTATTATTATTATTATTATTATTATTATTATTATTATTATTATTATTGGGGGTACAGGGCAAATGGGGCTGGGTGGCCTGCCTGGGACCACATAGCAGGGTAATCATTGGTTGTTTGAGGCCGGATTTAGACCTGGGTGCTCCTGGCTCAATTGCCAATGCTCTGTCCGCCACCCAACCACCCCTACTATTATTACTATTTTATTTTATTTTGGGTCTTTCTTTTCTTTTTTTTTTTGGTTTTTGTAGAGCAGTGGGGTTCGGCTGGCTTTCATGTTGGCACACAGCTGGGTGATTGTTGGGTGTATGGAGCTGGATGTGGACTCGGGTGCTCATGTCTCCAGGACTGCTGCTCTGTCCATTGCACCACCTGGCCATACCTACAATTATTACTATTATTTTTTTAATTTTAATTTTTTTCTCTCCCCTTTACTTTATCCCTCAAGCAAGTCTATATTTATGGGAGGAGGAGGTATTTTGTGTTTTCTCTTAAACAAGAATATTTTATTGATGTAAAATTTATTTGTATAAAATGAGTATAAATATTAAAAATAAAGAAAAATTTAAAAAAAGAATTTGTTTGCAGCTATTTAATGGTTTATTCTGAGTTTGTTCTTATTCTTCTCTGTCATTGTAGTAGCAATTTATAGTCATCTTTTTGTTGTTTGCTCATTTTTCTAGTCTATTTCTTAAACTTGAACCTTTTGTTAAATCTGGGCTCTGTTTGCATCAGGGTGGAGAGGCATTACCCCATCTTTAAGGCTTTTTCATGTTTCCTGTTTTCTGAGGTAGTTCTGGGGGGGAAGTCTGAAAGTTTTTGCTTCCAAGGAGGGGCTATGAAAAATTAATGTTAGATTATGTTATATATATATATATATATATATATATATATATATATATTTAATATTTTCTTTTAAATCTTTGTTCCCTCAGATCCAAGCCCCCAAAGCATCTGCATAAACAGAGACCCATACTCTTACTAAGCCTATAAACAGAAGCTAGTTTGAGCTAAGGCCTCTTTCCCAGTGGTTATGGCTTTTGTGTCCTTGTCTCTCTTAATAAAAATTTGAGGATGGAAGTACATGTTCTAAAAAAGGTGAGATCAACTTATAAAATTCCAGTTGAGATAGGATTGTTTTTCTAACCAAGAATGCTGGAGTCAGCTATCTCTCATAAAGCAACTGACATCCATTGGGTATCAGAGAAAGACATGATCTGTTATACCTTATCTTAGCTGCAGATTGATCCCAAGGTTTTTTTTTCTGCCTCTAACAATGAAATTATAGCCAGGAACTGAGAACTATTAACTCACATCCTCATTAAAATGTGCACCAATCAGAACTGATTTTTATTTGTCAGGGAAAGTTAAAATGATTATACTATCAGACGAATCAAAAAGACACACCTAAGTATAAAAAATGCTGCTTGACCTCACTCTAGGCTTTGGCACAAATGAAAGGTAAGACCCTTTTACTATTATACACTGCTAAAATAAGATTTTTTGCTCAGAATACTGCTTCAGTTTTTCCTTTATGTGGCTGGCCACTGGTTTCCTTGTATGTAGACTGTTGTTCTTTTTGTTTTTTAACCTAGAAAAGGCCCCTATTGTCCTGCAACCACAAAATGGTCCTGTTGGCCCTGGAATTGTAACCTGCCCCCCTGCTCTCCTTCATCAGCAAGAACTGGCACCCTTCTTTATCTTCATGTTTTGAACCAGGTCCCTGTTTCTTTCTAACCATGATCACAACTACCCCACCAGAATTGTGACCCAGAACTGTATATATGGGCAACACAATTGCCAATCAGTGGCAACTCTGCCAGTGCCAACACAGGATTGCCATTTTTCTGACCATTTGATTGACCCCTTTAACATCTCTGGACTGAGAGTTACAGAAGTTGACACATCATTTGTCTCAGCTACCTTCAGTACCCAATGCTAGAGAATTCCCTGGATGCCTCCACTCTTTGGTCTCAAAGACCCCTCCTGATGATCTGTTAAGTTGTGTCAGTCTAGAAAAATGTCTTTACCCAGACCATTTGTTATCTCTTCCACTCCAATGTTCAATTTGAATTCTTTTGAGAGGAATTTTGAGAAGTTTGGCAGGATTGATGCCTCTATTCCACCATTGTGACTTTCCCCTCATTGCCTTTTGTATTTATATTGACAAAATTTTTCTTATGTTTAGTAATCTTCCTTTCTTGGGGAGAGGAAAGAAAGGGTAGAAAGGAGGGTGTGAATTAGTGATTGTTTGTATATAACAAGCTCCCACTAGAGAAGTGCTGTTTAATAATATTAACAATAATTTTTCTTTAAATTTAGTAGTATTTTATTTTTCCAATTACATGTAAAGACAATTTTCAACATTCACTTCTGAAAGATTTTGAGTTCCAAATTTTTCTTCCCTCTCCCATCCCCAACATGACAAGCAATCTGATTTAGGTTTTATATTAGTCATATTTTAAAAGAAGAAACAGAACAAAAAAGAAAAATATATATACAAAACAAAAAGAAAAATATATTCATTCTGTATTCTGATTTCATAAATTCTTTCTCTGATTGTGGATAGCTTTTTCCCATCATGAACCTTTTGGAATTGTCTTGGATTATTATATCCTGAGAAAGGTTAAGTCAATAATAATTGATCATCTCACAAAATTACAATTAATATGTACAGTGTTTCCTGATTATGTTCACTTCACTCAGCATCAATTCATGAAAGTCTTTCCAGGTTTTTTTATGTGCCTACTCATCATTTTAAAGTACATTAACATTACATGCATAAACCACAACTTTTTCAACCATTTCTCAACTGATAGTATCCTCTCTATAATTCTTTGCCACAACAATAAGAGGTCCTTTAAATTTATTTGTATATGAAGTTTCTTTTCCCTTGATTATGATCTCTTTAGTACATAGACTTAGTAGTGGCTTTGTTGGACTACAATTTATGAATAGCTTGCAGACCCTTTGGGCATAATTCCCAATTGCCCTCCAGTATGGTTTCACACTTCATAACTCTAAGAACCATGCATTAGTGTACCAATTTTTCCAGCATCTATCATTTACTTTTTCTGAAATATTTTTCAAATATTATATGTGTGAGATGATTCATCATAGTTTATTTAATTTATATTTCTTTAGTCAATAGTGACTTAAATTGTTTATTTACATGATGAAAGATAACTTTGATTTCTTCATCTGAAGTTTGCTGGTTCATTTCCTCGTCCATTTAAAGGAGAATGACTTGGGTTCTTATAAATTTGACTAATTTCTTTATTTTTTTTCAGAAGTAAGGATTTTATCAAAGACATTTGCTATAAAAAAGTTTCCCAGCTTTCTGCTTCTTTTCTAAACTGTGTTACCAATGTTTTGTAAGTAGAAACATTTTTTAGTTTAATATAATCAAAATTGTCCTATTTTGCATTTTGTAATATTCTTTAACTCTTATTGGTCATAAATTCTTCTCTTCTCCATAAATCTCACAGGCAAAGTATTCCTTTTATTCTTGATTGGTTTATGGTCTAACCCATATGTCTAAATTTTGTGCCCATTTTGGCCTTATATATTATATTTAGCATATAGTGTGAGGTATTAGTCTATACTTATTTTCTACCATGTGCTTTTCAAATTTTCCCTTCAGTTTTGATCATTTAGTGAATTTTTATGCTGGCAGCTAGGGTCTTTGAGTTTATCAAACCCCAGACAACTAGAGTCATTTACTGACTTGTGTGCCTCATCTATTACACTTATCTACCACTCTTTCTTAGCCAATACCAAATAGTTTTGATTATTTCTACTTTATAATAAAATTTTACATTTTCTATGGCCAACAACTCTTTGGAAGCTTATAGGTCAGTTCTTGTCCTCTCTTTAAGATATCTAGAAAGTCTTCCCTTGAATGTATTTAAAATTGTCTATCTTATATTATACTTTTGTCATATGTACTTCCTTGACTCCAGCCATTTTTCCCAAACTCCACCTCTTTATATACATTTCCACTTCTTCATGTAGTACTGTGAATATTAAAATTCGAATATGTGACTTCCACAGCCCTTGTTAAGAAGAGCATAATTTTAAAAGTTTCAATTAAGACAGAAGTGAAACGAAATGAGTAGCATAGCTACAAAATTATTTGATGGAAATTAGATGGAAAAAAGTGAAATATAATAGTTAAAAGGGGGCCTTAAATTTTCTGAAAAGTTTCTATTAGCTAAAATATAAATCACAAAATGTTTTGGGGTCAGTGTTTTTTGAGACTTATTATTATCAAAGCAAAAGGTCAAAAAAAAAGACTGAATTAATGAATAAAGGGAAGAAAAGAAATAGTGTTACTCCTCTGCTTTTATTTAATAATGTAATAACATAGTTACTTAAATCTTTGGGAAAGTAGTCTCCTTTTGATGCTTCTTCAAATGAAATTCTCTGATTCTCATATCAGTCCACAGATAGCTTAACTGTGTGGGCTTATGCCATCTCAACTATGTGTCTGATTATCAAGGTTCATCATCTTTTATTTCCTGAAGGCTCCTGAGAATCTGTCTCTAATGATATATATATATATATATATATATATATATATATATATATATATATATATATCCATACTGGAGGGCAATTGACATATATATAATATATATATATATATATATATTATATATATATATATATATAACTTACCACATAATCTTAAATATTTGATATAGAACATCCAAAGATTTTGGATGTTCTCATATAAAATTATGAAATAAACAAGCCTTGAACTTAAACAAAAAATTCTTTCAATATCTCAAAACTTAACAAGTCTTTTTCATTCAAATTCTCAAAAATATCATAGTATCCCTGAGTTGGAACTTTCTTCAGACTCCAGCTAGCTCAATGTCCACCAGAAGATAACAACAGCAACAACAATAAACAAGCTACAACACATTTGATGATCATCAAACCTTTTTGTAATGATTTCTCAGGGAAAGAAATGATCTACTTATTGATTTAATCCTTTAAAACACTTGGAGGGTTTTTTCCTTGCATCATGCCTAAAATTGCTCTCTGAAACTTGTTGGCCACAAATTGAGGAGTCTCCCAAGCTGTCATTTACACTGGAACCAAGGTAAAGACAAAGATATCAAAACAGACAAATAGATCTCAAGATAAATCATCATTTGATCATTGCTATCATCAGCAGCAGCTACTCACATTATATAGTGTTAAAGGAGTAGAAAGAATTTTACTTCTAAGAGACCTTAAGTAAAGATATCATAATCAGAGAATCTGTTCAAGGTATTAAAGATATTTAGAAGAAAAGACTTAGCAGGTACAAGATAGTTATCTAAAATATTTTAAGATTTCTCACATGGAAAGAGACATGGACTTTACTCGAATAATGGGAAGAAATTGCCCAGAGTCAGAATTAAATTTTATATCAGGAAAAATAAGGTACTTCCAGATAAATGCTTCCTTAGATTATCACAAAGTGCATTTAAGGGTTGAAAGAGATGGGGAAATTCCCTCCCATTAACATACTCAAGCTGCAGTTAGATGACTATAAAGTATGATATATATATATATGAGTTGATTTATGATTAATTATGAATTTTTGTGACTAGATGACCTTTAAAGTTGGTTCCAGTTCTGATAACCCATTTTTCTCTGATTCAGTAGAGGCAAGAACACTAATCTTAGAAGCAAAAGAAATTATTTTGCAGTTTCTGTGCTAATGATCCTTTGCTTATAAGCACCTATTATCAAATTTATGAAATAGGAATATTGATAATTGTGCTGACTCACACAATCAGCTTGTAAACATTAAAATGTCATATTCAAATGAGTTTTCTTTAAGTACTATGACCCCCATTTTACAGAAGAAAATACTGAGACTCAAATTAATCAAGTGAATTCTATCTAATATTTGGAAATTGACTCCTATCTTCAAGCTGAACAGTCTTTTCATTACCAAATGCTGTCTCCATTTTGTCTTTTTTCATCATGTTATCTTTATAAAAACGGCTCTCCTGTTAGTCATGCAGCATTTTTTTCTTAGAAAGGCAATATGGTCAACTGTTAGGACCACACAGATACCTATTAGTTAGTGAAGAATAAGTCAATAAGCACTTATGATATGTTATGTCTGGAAATGTTATTAAGTGTTGAGAATACAAAAAATACCAAAAGAAAGAGCTTCCAGTATTCCAAGATCTTATTTTTTAATGAAAAAATAATATACATAATTTGTGTATATCATGCAACATATGCAAGATAAAATAGAGTAAATGGAAGGCAACCTTAGAGGGAAAAACACTAGCAACTGGGAGCAGGACTAAAGAGGGAAGACCTCTTAAAAGTCGTGGTACTTGAGATGAAACTGAAAGAAATATGCTATTTTATGAGAGAGAAGTTTGAATGTATAGAAATCTAGGCATAGAGAAAATTCAGTGAAAAAGCAAAGAGATCAGAGATACTGCTAAGACATATTGTGAATCGAATGTCATAGTATACATAGAGAGAAATATTCCATCTGTGCCCCTCTGGTAAGAGGTATGGCTAGAGAATGTTTAAGATCAAGCTTGCATTTGCATAGTAATAATAATTGCTACTCTCCTAGTAGTCTTCAAGTTCATTATACATCAAAACCCACTTTGACTAACTTGTAGATGTAGACGAATTTGTCAACAGTTCAATGAAAAGAAGAGAATATTCTTATATCATGGGGAAGCAGAACCAGACATGCAGTGCACATTTTCCTCATTTGTGATCCTATGTTGCATGGAAGGGTTTGAAGACCTAGACAACAAAATTATTATTTGTTTTATGCCAGGCATTAAGCATTTGCACTCCAAGCTAAATATTAGTATGTCCCAGTTGGCTCAGTAGACAGGGCTTCATTACTTCAGTAATGTGTTAAAGAAACAGAAGGTCTGAATTAACTTTTCTCAGAATTGAACATAAAAAAGAACTGCCCAGAGTGAATTTAACTATTATCTACAATGTAGATTCACAGAATATTTCTTAACCAAAACAAATATCTGAGATGATAAAAAAGAAAAAGAAAAAAATCTGGCAGCTCCAAAACCCTGTTCTTCATATCTTTCTTCATTCCCCTCCTGTCTTCTATCATCCTATTTGTTTAAAAAATCAGTTATAGATTCTGGATATCAAGAACAATACATAGCTTTTTTTCTTTGATATGCTCCTCTTACCAGCACAGATTTGGAGGAAAAGATTATTTTCTATCTGAGGTGGCTATACAGATGGCCTTCATTCATCAGGTTAGTAGGACTTGCAAAATGAAGTGTTAATCAAATATATGCAATATATTATTAAGTAGATGTCCAGTTTGAACATACTGAAGAGAGAGAAAGAAATAAACTTATAATATTTATCAGACTAGGTATATAGTATACTAAATAACAAAATAATATCCAAAAACTCCAATTAAAACCATTTTCCAAAATCAAATAATTCCTTCTGCTATAATCAGTCACACTTGCCTAGTAGAACAAAATATATTTGTCAAAAAACCATAAAATTTCTAGGTTTCTTGGTCTTACATGGTTCTCCTTTCAGATGATCTAAGATTAAGGATGTAATATCCATTCATAAGCTAAAATGAAATATATTTCACATTTCTTTTCAATTGTGCCTTAGACACATTATTGTGCCCCACCTAGTCTTACATTAATTATTTTCCCTTTTCTTCTACCTGACCATTATAAATGTAGCATGTAAATTGGATTTAAGTGAAGTGGGATTGTGCTAAATCATCAGTCTCACTTTTTCTTCCAGAGCCATCTGGGTCCAGAGGTCAGATATGAATCAGGATGACTGGAGATAACCCTTAATGTGAAACTATCAGACTTAAGTGAATTTCCCAATGTCACACTGAACTTCCCTAAGCAGCTAAGTGGCAGAGCAGATAGAGTACAGACCCCTGGAATCAGGAGGACCTAAGTTCAAATTTGGCCTCTGACATTGCTGCTTACTAACTGTGTGATCTTGGGCAAGTCACTTAATCCTGATTGCCTCCCATCCAGAGTCCCAGAGTCATAAGGCATCTTCCTAATCCATATCTGTCCACTGAACCTAGCTGGCACCAAAAGAAAAAGTGAAGCTGGTGACTTAGCACAACACCCTCTAACTCAAATCCAAATATTTTTCTTGTGATGGCATCACCTTCTTGATATCATGGTCTTCTTTGAGAATGAACAACAAAATCATCATCAACATAAATATAGCTGAGATGAAATATAAAACAAATCTTTCTTTATATTCTTTTGAAAGTTCTCAATTTTCTTGTTAAATTCAAAGTGCCCTCTTGCTATTAATGTCATTTGTCCATTGTTCCTATGAAAATGTTCCAAGTCATAAGAAGTTTAATATCTTCTATTATATAATGTTTATCAGATATTAAGTAGTTCGTATATCTATATGAGAAGAAAAGCCATTTAGTTTTGAATTATTTCTGAAATTTAGAAAAAGTATAACCTAGGTATTACTACATAAGTTTCATAACTCCTGAGAGATTGCAGAAAAATAATGAGCAGACTTTTCACAATTTGTTATTGAGCCTGTTTTGTTTAAATGAGCACAATAAGTTGGTGGGGGGAAGATTAATTAATGAATATTTATATGAGGTAATTACAATTATAATTTGTTTGTGACTTACAGATTTCAGTTTGATATTAACCTAATCATCTTAGTGAAACATTTAATAGGAAACATTCAAAGTTTCAAGATCTGAAGCTGTCATGGGGATATTAGAAATGTGACAGAATCATGGAAGGCTGTCACTTTCCTACAATACTCCCATGACATATATTAAGGGTGGAAATAGAACATCTAGTTCATCCTCCTATATTTTAGGGAAAGAGAATAATATTTAACATATCACAGATTAAAGAGAAGCTCTCATTCTCACTTTTTTCGCCTTAAAAATATGAGTTTGAATATATAGGACAGATGCCATTATTGACCTAAAATAATGTCTTTTTAATGTTCTTGCTATAAGAAGACTACACGGCACAATTCTATGATGACATCACTTTCTCTCTGCCCAGTAGGAATTAAGAGTTGTTTATTATCTTTTCTTTAAATATATTTATTACTTAAAGAACTTGATTAAGTCATTTGTCAATTTTCTCATCTCCTAGCTGTTAAATCTCATGTTCTTGAAACTTTAATATCACGAATTTATTTTCAGATTCTTTAATCATATTCTCAAGCATAGTAGCATTTTATGATTCAAAACAATACAGCATCATTAGAAGAATATTAGCATTTTTTAAATGGACCTTTTTTAAAAGGACAAGTTTGAAATCATTAAAGTACTCTAAAATTCTTCTTACTAATTATAATTGAGAAAGCAGATGATCAGAAAGGGAAGCTAATTTGTTCCAAAGTTATGTGGTCATAATTCACAGAGGTGTTATTTGAACTCAATCCCCTAAATCCAAATCCCCTGTCTTTCATGGCAAAACATAAGCTTTTGTAAAAGTCAAATCCATCTCATAAATCTGAAATACAAAACTTTATGGAATTGATGCAATTATATGCTATTGAGGCATTCACCAAGTACTTCAGTGATATGAACAGTTTTTGAAAGAAAAAACACAAATTATAAACAAATATCTGAAATTTGCTTAAATAACAAATAAGAAGAAAAAATGCAACTACAAAAATATCATTTATAGAGCCATAAAAATAGCAATAAAAATTATTAGAGAAATAGATGAACAAGAATATTAAAGAAATTAATGGGAGGAGTAAGTGGGAAAGCAGAAGGCCTAAAAAACTATATATCAAATCATACTACAAATTCATAATCAGATAAGTAGAGAAAGGAAAAGATAGTGACATGAACATTGATGCAAAAATCTTAAAAATCTTAGCAAAGAGATTACAGCAAGTTATTACTAGGATAAAACACCATGATTAGGTAGGATTCATACCAGGGATGGTTCAATACTAGGAAAACACTCAATATAAGTGAACATATCAATAACAAAACCAACAGAAATCATGATTATCTCAATAGATGCTTAAAAAGCCTTTGATAAAACACAATATCATTTCTTTTTAAAACACTAGAAAGTATAGGAATAGATGGAGTTTTCCTTAATAAGCAATATCTATTTAAAACTACTAACAAATTCTATATATAATGGGGATAAACTAGGAGCATTTCCAATAAGATCAGGGGTGAAGCAATGACCATTATCACCACCATTACTATTCAATATAGCATTAGAAATGTTAGCTTCAGCAATAAGAGAAGGAAAAAACATTGAAGGAATCAGAATTGGCAAAGAGGAAGCAAAGCTTTCCTTCTTTGCAGATGATATGAAAGGATACTTAGAGAATCTGGGAAAAATCATCTAAAAAACTACTTGAAATAATGACAAATTCAGCAGCATAGCAGGATATAAAATAAATGCACATAAATTTATATATATATATATATATATATATATATATATATATATATATATATATGAACAACAAAGCCAAAGAGCAAGAGCTAGACGGAGAAATTCCATTTAAAGCAATTGTAGACAATATTAAATATTTGGGAATCTGCTTCCCAAGGCAAACGCATCAACTTTTTGAACACACTTACAAAGTACTTCTCAAACAAATAAAGTCAGATCCAAACAATTGGAAAAAAATATCGATTGCTCATGGTTAGATTGAGCTAATATAATAAAAATGAGAATTCTAACCAAATTAAATTATTACTTAGTGCCATACTAATCAAACTACTAAATTATTTTTCTGAACTAGAAAAAATAGTAACAAATTTCATCTGGAGCAACAAAGTTCAAGCATATTAAGGGAATTAATGAAAAACATGCAAATAAAGTATAGGAAAGTAGAGGAAAGGAAAGCTCTACCAGTTCTAAAATTATACTATAAAGCTGCAGTCTTCAAAACTGCCTGCTACTGGTTAAGAAATAGAGTAATAGATTAGTAGATTAGGATAAATTCAAAAGAAGCCATTGTAAATTACTACAGTACTCTTTGTGAAACCCAAAGACATTAGCTTCTGGGATAAGAACTCACTATTTGACAAAAGCTCTTGGGAAAAAGGGAAATAGTAGGACAAAAACTAGGCATAGATTCACATCTCACACTCTATACCAAAATAAGGTCAACATGGATATAAGATTTAGACATAAAATACAACATCATAGATCAATTAAGAAGACTAAGAAATACTCTATCAGATCTATGGAAAGGGGAGAGATTTTTGACCAAGTAAGAAATAGAATACATTATAAAATGTATACAAAATGGATGATTTTAACAATATTAAATTAAAGGGGTTTGCACTAATAAAATCAATGCTACAAAAATTAGAAGGAAAAAAGAAAGCTGTGAAACTATTTTCATAGCTGGGACTCTGATAATTTATAAGGTAACAAGTCATTCCCTTATTGATAAATGGTCAGTAGATATAAACAGACAGTTTTCAAATGAAGAAATTAAAGGTACATATAATCATATGAAAAGATGCTCCAAATCATTACTGATTAGAAAGATGTAAATTAAAACAACCGAGGTATTACCTCATAACTATAAGATTGGCTAAAATGAGAAAAAAGGTAAACTGATCAGTGTTGGAGAGATTGTGAAAGGATTGGTTGCATTGGATTGCATTGTTGGTGGAATTGTGAACTGATCCAACCATACAGGAGAGCAATATGGAACAATGTCCAATTAACAATAAACCCTTTGATCCAGCAAGTCCAATGCTAGACCGATATCCAGAAGAAATAAAAAAAATGGGAAAAGTCCCACATCTACCAAATTTTCATAGTAACTTTCTTTGTAGTGTCAAAGAATTAGAAATTGAGGGGATGTCCATCAATTGAAGAATGGCTGAACAAGTTATGGTATATGGATGTTATGGAATACTATTGTTCTTTAAGAAATCATAAATGGTTGAACTCTAGAGAAGCATGGAATGAATTATAGGAAGTGATGTTCAGTGAAGGGAGCAGAACCAAGAGAACATTCTACACATTAACAACAACCTTGTGAGTTGATCAACCTTGATGGATGCAATTCCTTTTAGTTCAGAAAGCTAGGATAACCCTAGGAGGTGAGTGTGGATAATCCTATTCCCATACAAAGGAATTAAAACAAGCAAAAACATTTTAGAAAAGTCTTCAGAATCTGAATGAAGACTACATTAACTTTTTAAAAATTTCTCTTATGTATTTCTTTCCTATCTCAGGTTTCTTTTTCTTTTCCCTTAATCCTAATTCCTCATCCAAAAATGACTATTCTGTAAATATATCAAATACAAATGTATTTGTACAATATTCATCTGACTGTTTACTGCTGAGGGGAGGGAGTTGTGAAAGGAGGGTGAAAGAAAATAATACAAATTTAAAATATGCAAATGTGTGTGGATAAATGTTGAAAAACCTTCATGACATGAAATTGGAAAAATAAAATAAAATATCAATAGGTATCTAAGAAGAAATGGTCAAGAATATCAAATGCTGCCTAATCCAAAAGGATGGAAAAAGACCATTGGAGTTATTTGTAAAGGATAATTTCAATCAAGTGGTAGATGAAAAGCATAACAGAGAGTTGAGAAGTGAATCAAAGATGATGGATGCAGACAATTAGAAGAGACCTTTTTCAAAGTATCAGTCTATAAAAGAGGGAGAAATGATGATAACTTGAATGTATAAGAAAATAACATTGAAATTTATCAATTTTGGAGAGTCAGGGCATGCCTGTAGTCAGGAGAGAAAGAAAACACAGATAAGGAGAGACTGAAAGTTATGGTGAGAGTATATTACCAAAGGAATAGGGTCCAAAAGAAAAGAGACTATGAGACTCAAGCAGAAATTTTGCAAAAATGTTGCAAAAGAGAAAACTGGAACTCATGTTGAAATGATTTAAATTGTGGAAATTGGGGGAAGGAGGTCATGATAAATGACTTCAACTTTGTATTGAAGTAGAATCCTTGCTCTGAGTAGAGTAGTCCTGAGTTCAAATCCCATTTTAAACCCTAGTTGTCTGGTGCTAGGGAAGTTATTGAACCTTTGTTTGTCCCAGTTTCCTGAACCTTAGAAGGGGAATCATAGAACCTACTTCCCAGGGTTGTTATGGAAATTAAATGAGCTTTTTTTGACTTGAAATATGTACTTAATGCTTTTTATCCCCTTTCCTTCTCTTAATATAGTGAGTGTAACCATAAAATACATGAGTTCTCCAGTTGCTTTCTTTCACGCTTTATCTCTTTGGGGCTGTTTACATATTTATTTGATATGATATTACTTCTCCTGGGAACACATAAGTACTTATTTGTAATGACTTGTATTCTACTTATATGCACATCACTCACTTCTCCATTGCCCCTATAAATGGTGAAGTGTTCCAGCACCTCCTTGTGATGGTCTTTATTATTACCTTGTCACATTCAAAACATTTCAAAGTCTCCTAAGTGGAAACCAGAATGACTAAAGAATTTGATCTAAATGTACTAATTAATTTAAATGTATTTTAAAAAGAATGAAGAATGCTTGGTTTACATCCTATGCAGTTAGATAAGAGTCAGACAAAGTTGCCTATCAGTGCATAAATTATTGACAAGTATTATAAAGAAACAATGAGTTAAACCCACAATTGAACAAAAGGACTACTAAACAACTTCTATATATTGACATGGTAAGGAAAGATATATAAAATGCTCTTCCCTATGGTAAATATACAGAAAAGGCAAAAAAAGACTACATGTGTGGAAAAATGAGTAATTTTTAAGTGGATATTTTTCTTCAGTTAAATTTTCAAATTTTTATCTGTATCACTCTTATTTATATAGTTTATTTTAAAATATAATGGTGAAATAATTTTATCTTTAATAATTTTATACAACACAATTAAGAATTTTACCTCTTTTCATGGATTTGAAAGATTCCATATTCATACTTTTTAAATAATATATTTGTTGTTATTACTTTACATCAGTTAATCATTTGCAACTTAATGTGGTATGTTGAGAATAATACTAGTAATAACATTTTCATCCAAAGTAGCATATAATATTTTTACCAATATTATTGAATTTGTGTTCTTGAGTTCATCAGTCTTAATATGATCAGTCACATTTATTTACAAATTCTACTTATCATATCTATTTTTTAGCCTATATAAAATTTTGATATTTTTTACTGATCATTTTGTGACAGTTAAGTGGCACAGTGAATAGAGCACCAGTCCTAGAGTCAAGAGGACCTGGGATCAAATCCAGCCTCAGACACTTGATACTTACAAGCTGTGTAACCTTGGGCAAGTTACTAAACTCCATCATCTTACAAAAACAAAAAATAAATGAATGTATGAATAAATAGATAGATAGATGAATAAATAAAAAAATAAAATAAACTATATCACATTCAAATTACTTCATTTTCTGATTTCAAGGAATTGCATTTGTTTATTCTTCCCTGCTCAACTTGGAAAGTTCCTAATATTTCTTCCAATTAGAAATCATGATGCATCTTGATTTGTACCATTAAGAATTTTCTTTTAATTAATCAGTTTTATTTAATTCATTGTTTTTATGCATAAAAATCTGTCTCTCCTTGTATTTGCAGTCCAGTGTCAAACTGAAGAAAGTCTGGTCCTTATTTTTTATTCAGCTCTTATGCATTGATTAATAAATCAATATAATCAGAAGTTGGAAACTGCTTCCTCATTCACTCCACACTCTACCTGCCACCTCATTCACACATATTTCTTGGAGTGAAATTGCAAGTGCACAATGAATGAATCATTTACAAGAAGAGAGTGGAATATATTGACTTTGGGATACCAACACTTCTTTTTTAGAAATATATCTTTCGGGGTGGTTAGGTGGCGTAGTGGATAAAGCTCTGACCTTGAAGTCAGGAGTACCAGAGTTCAAATCCGGTCTCAGACACTTAATAATTACCTAGCTGTGTGTCCTTGGGCAAGCCACTTAACCCCATCTGCCTTGCAAAAAACCTAAAAAAAAAAGAAATGTATCTTTCTAATATCATTGTTCTTCCAATTATGCTCAATGTCCAAAATTCATGAAATACGAAATATCAAGAAAAAATTAAAGCTGTGAGTTACCCTAAGGAAATGGAAAGGGTTATATTAAAATAAATAGACTGAAATACATTGTTAATTATGAAATTTTTTAAGGGAAGTGATGCAAAAAATGTTATACAGGAGATATACGAACATAAAAAGTGGGCTTGTCTATGAATGAGAGAAATTTAAAACTGATTATGAAGATGCTCTCCACTGACACTCCTGTTATATGAAGACCCATAGAAGAAGGTTCCTAGAATGTTGGGTAAATTATTCTTTGAATAATTTACAAGAAAATATGGACAGAAGTCAAAATTAAAACATTAGGTATTGGTTGTAATCTAGAAGAAGTATCCCATTGATGATATCCATTGAAGAATTGATAGAGTAGGGTAGCTACATGTCACAGTGAATAGAACACCGGGCTTGGAATTAAGAAGACTTATCTTCATTGATTTCAAATTCAACCTCAGACACTTCCTAGTTGTATGACCCTGGACAAATCACTTAAACCTGTTCTTCTTAGCTTCTTAGCTTCCTCATCTGCAAAATAAGCCAAGTAAACTCCAAATGGGGTCACAAAGTTAGGCATGACTGAAAAATGATACAAGAGTAATAGAAGTATTTAGATGTAGCTTATCTGATATTATTGCTCATGAAAATAAGAACATAAAATAGCAATGACATATATAATATATTTTTATATTTTATATATGCATTATATATAATTATTTTGCATACTTATATTTTAATGTGAAACTTCTGACATATATCTTAGATCTTATACCGTTTCTCTGTCAAACTTATTTTCCTTTTGATTTTTTAATTCTTTTATGAGACAAAGAATGGTTATAGACTTCTGCTATGACCACTCATAACTTATTCTCAAAATGAGTGTTATCTATCCCTTCTGCCAACCAAGTTCTTTATGTGCTTATTTGATCATATGATTCTTCTATTTTTCTTCCTCCTCAGTTATTTCTGGGTTTTTTTGCAAGGCAATGGAGTTAAGTGACTTGCCCAAGGTCACACAGCTAGGTAAGTATTAAGTGTCTGAGGTCAGATTTGAACTCAGGTACTCCTGACTCCAAGGCCAGTGCTCTATCCACTGTGCCACCTAGCTGCCCTCTGTTCTTCTTTTGATTAGTCTTCTATTTATATTAATATCTTATTTTTCAATCAAGTTTATGTAAATCAGTCAGGTGGAGCCTGAAATGACTTCCTTTCAGCTTTATTCTTTCTTCTAATTTGCTTCCACTAAAAATCAATATTATTTTGTTAATTTACAAAGTACTGTATCATGATTTACTTTATTCCAGGAAATAATTACAATTTTTCTTCCCCCCAAAAATAAGCATTTTTACTCTTGTTTTCGCTTTCAAAAGTGTTATAGGTTAGTATAAGCCCCACACTTAGGTATAAAAAGACCAAGTTTTTCAAGATTTAATTTTTTTAAGTCTAGAATTTTAAAAAGTATTTCAAAAGGCATAAAGCTAATAATAATTTCCTTAGAGTTTAAGGTATGCTTTCTTCATAAATTTGGTATTTAGGGCACTTATAGCTTTTCAAAATAATTTTTTTACTTTATACAAAACAAACTCAAAAGAATAAAAGTATTTATGATGACACATACTAGGGACTAGGGAAACAATGATAAATGAGGAATTGACTCTACCCTCAAGGACTAAAAATAATAATAATAAGAAATATAAGAAGTATAAGTATAATGACATCAAAGTATTGACATTGTTAATTTACTAATTGTAAAATGAATTAAGGAACAAGTTGCTAGCATATTATCATATTAATATTGTTTCACTCTATATGCAAAACAATGTATGTTTATCCTACTCTAACCCAAAGCAATACAAACCTAAATTTTTAAATCATTTATTGTGCATCAGAAATAAAAGGGCAATTATTTGGTAGAGCTCTGAACAGTGAATTCAAAAAGAACAAGGGTACGTTAAAATACTAATGTACTTTCAGTATTTACTAAAATTCTTCAGTACTTACTAGTTCTGTTTGTCCTTGAATTCATGTCATGATAATTAAGTGCCCTGAGAGAATAATTCTTGCTTTCATTCCCTTGGAGGATTATTTAAAGCAATGTATTTTATAGGAGCAGGTATGTGGCACAGTGGATAGAACAGCCCACATGAAGTAAGGAAGACTCATCTTCTCATCTGACCTCAAACACTTGCAATCTTTGTGACCCTGGACAAGTTACTTAAACCTATTTACCTCATTTCCTTATATGTAAAATGACATAGAGAAGAAAATCAAACCCAATCAATATCTTTGCCAATTAAAACTCCAAATGGGATCAAGAAGAATCAGACACAACTGAAAGAACTTAACAACAACGTTATAGAAGACTTTATAGCAAGATGACTAGATCATTCCTTGAGGATATTGTACCACACTAAATGGGACCATAGTGGCCCCAAAGATTTAATGGAGATCCACAGATAGCCAATAATAGTACAGTAATTGCTCCTTAGATTTAATTTGTCTTATAGGCCTGTCAACCTGGTTAGGTGCTACTTTGCCTTCCAACTTTGCTTTCTTCTAACTACTTTGCTATCTTCCTTTTCTACTGCTTTCCATATTAGATAATTTAAATTTTTTGTTATTGTTGCTGTTGTCCCTCACAACCCCTGAAACCTTGGAAACAAATTAATCATCTTTACCAACTGCCTTTGTTTAACCTAAAAGTGTTTCTTTTGACATTGGGTGCTTGTTTCTTTCCAAGTATCTCCCTGTCCAATGAAGGTAAAGGAGAAAATGCAGTAGAGATGTCATTGTGGAGGGAGCATTAAGAACATGATAGAAAAAATAGAGTGAACAATATTTTATGTGCTCATAGAAGTTTTGAACAGTAATGTATATGATCAACCACATTGGAATTAAGAATAATATAAGCAATGTTGGAGACTGGAGACTGGAAAAAAATCAGTTGGGAAAGGATTTAAAACTACATGTACCTTTCTGGAGAGCTATTTGGAACTACGCCCAAAGGGCAACAAAAATGTGCATACCCTTTGACCCAGCAATACCACTACTGGGTCTATACCCTGAAGAGATGATGAAAAAGGGTAAAAAGATCACTTATACAAAAATATTTATAGCAGCTCTGTTTGTAGTGGCAAAGAATTGGAAATCAAGTAAATGTCCTTCAATTGGGGAATGGCTTAGCAAACTATGGTATATGTATGTCATGGAATACTATTGTTCTATTAGAAACCAGCAGGGATGGGATTACAGGGAAGCCTGGAGGGATTTGCATGAACTGATGCTGAGTGAGATGAGCAGAACCAGAAAAACACTGTTCACCCTAACAGCAACATGGCAGTAATGATCAACCTTGAAGGACTTGCTCATTCCATCAGTGCAACAATCAGGAGCAAGTTTGGGCTGTCTGCAAAGGAGAGTGCCATCTGTATCCAGATAAGAAGCTGTGGAGGTTGAACAAAGCTCAAGGACTATTCCCTTTAATTTAGAAAAAAACAGATATCCTATTGTCTGATCTTGTTACCTCTCAGAATTCTTGTCGCTTCTCTAAGAATATGATTTCTCTCTCATCACACCCAATTTGGATCAAGGTACAACATGGAAACAAAATAAAGACTGACAGATTGCTTTCCATGGTGGGGGGAGTCAGATTGGGGGGGGGGGGGATTGTAAAACTCAAATAATATCTTTAATAAAAATTTAAAAAAGGAGGACCAGATAATGAAAAAAAAACTACATGTAGATACATCTCCATGTATATGTAGATTGTTTATTCTCTGCTGGCTCTCTTTGGATTTTGGAATTAATGTATTCCTATAATAATTGCTATAGCTGCTCTCTATTCTGCCTAAGTGGTGGTATAATTGAGAGCCCACATGGAGTTCAAAGCTCAGGGAGCTCTCACCAACCTTCAACCATATATCAGGAAATACAGAAACAGTGGTATTTTCAGACAGCCCTAACTGCTAATTTCCATACTGTTCTCCATGTCTACCTTAGTGAATCTAAGAGGGAAAAAAAAACACCCAATGCAAAAAATGTATAATTTCAGAGTTTGAGGAGTGGGAAAGAATTATAGTATATTCATGTTATCCATAAAAATACTTCCTGTTTAATACTTGCAATATACAATATAATTCATTATCTTTTAACTATAATTTATATGTTTTCTCATATCATATATACTTGGTTTGCTTTTTTAAATCAGAGAGTACACATGCTGGAGAATAATACGAATCAATTAAAGTGAAAATATGAATAATAAAATTTCTTTTATCCTTCAATATTGGAATTTTATGGCTAATAAAATTCTGGTTGAGAGAAAATGCTAGATGGACTATATAGTATTCTGATTACCATCTTTTGATCATTTAAATTGACTAAGATATAATAATAGAGCAACAAATTTTAATATAATCTTTCTTTTATTTAGAAGACACTTTTTTATGTTGTTGTGTCTTTGAATTATTCATTAACCATTAATAAATTAACCATTCATAAATACCTACTCTATGTAAGACACTTTCAACATTATGAACAGCTGTTACTACTAAAATAATTATGCAAGAAATGCCAGTAAATATTTTTTCACTTGACCAAATAATAAATAATAGAAAATTGAATTTGATCTATCTTGTTGAAGATATTTAATAAAGGTTCTTCAATTTTCTGGATCATTAGAGAAAATATTATCCTTGAAAGATAAGTTACATATTGATAGATTTGTGATCTCATCAATATAGGTGCTCTATTCAATAATTCTTTTTTAAAAATGTTTTATTTATTTAACACAATGGAGTTAAGTGACTTGCCCATGGTCACACAGCAAGGTAATTATTAAGTATCTGAGGCCATATCCACTGCAGGACCTAGCTGCTCTCTCTTCAACAATTCTAATCAAGTTTCATCCAATTTATGCCCATGACCTCCAACTTTAATAGGTGGTCAACTTGATATACTAGAAAGAGGCCTTCCTTCAGATATGTTGGTATTACAAGGATACTTAGGGAGTTTGTAAGCTATCCAATAATTATCCATTTTAAGCCTTATAAAAATGTTTCTTTCAATGTATTTATTTTAAAATACTTACATAACAATGTTATTAATTGAAATTTCATGATGATGAAATCACACGAAGGTAGATAGAAGGTTAGATAAGAAATACGTTTCTGAAATATTATATATAAATTAACTATTTAAAAAGCTCTATATTGATTTTTTTTGCTTCTTGTCTAGTCATAACAAAATCTTTATGACCACATTTGGGATTTTCTTGGCAAAGATACTTGAGTAGTTTGCCATTTCCTTCTTTAGCTCATTTTACGGATGAAGAAACTGAGGCAAATAGAATCACATAACTAGTAAGTATATGAGGCTGAGTTTGAACTTCATACCAGAGACTCTATCCACCTACTTGCTCCTACAAAGTACATTGCACTAAATGGTCCTCCAGTTAAATGAAAACATTAATTAGTCTCTCAGAGTACTTAATTATTTATAAAGGCATGATTTTAAGGGAAAACAGAACTAGTTAGTATTTAAAAATTTTAGCAACACTCAAAGTACAAGATTGGTATTTTAATGTACCTGCATTCTTTGTGGATCCATAGTACATAGTACTCATAGTACTCATAGTGACAAATGCAATGCTGTCTTTCCACCACGTTGAAATGGTTCATTGCTGCATTTTCAGGATACATTCTCATTTAGTATGTTGCAGTCATTTTTTTAAACATGAATACAGTGCTTTAATCATGGCATCTTAAAGAGAAGTGGTTGAATATATAGTAAGTGACCAGAAGACTAAAAGGATGTAGGAAGAGTCTATTAGCAATACAGAAAAATATTCCTATATTACCCTATATACACAGATCTTTAAAACATATGCTTCAAGAATTGGTAAGAATATTCCATACTTAGAAGCTATTAAAGAAAGCAACCTATTAAGAGACTAAATTTAAGCCATACTGCACTAGAGATGACTCTTTTAATTGGCCCATCCTATAACTCCAACTGATACCAGATAGGAGATTATATTAAAAACAATAAGTTCAGAGACAACAGTAACAATGGGGAAAATTAAAGTGTCTTTATATTTTATAATATTTATCTAATAATCTTTTCCCTCACTTCGGTTCTGTTAAAAATTCAATTAGGGAATTAATTATTCCAGTAAACAACCCTGTGTGATACAGAAAGATTAACAGCAAAAAAGAATAAGGATATTTTCTCTAAAGTTAAAAATAATTCACAAAAAAAGAAACATGTATTTTGAAAGTGGTAATAAATTTAGAGGTTATAAACTTTTTAAAAAGTGAATTATTACATATAGTTTTCATCTTACTCCAATGTTTTAAAAAGTCTATCACCAAAATAAAAACTTCCCCTACCAAGATCAATTACCATCCCTCAATTCCTTTATATACTTTTCATGACTAGCTAAGGCTTTGCAACTCTATCACTTATAGGCTGACCTTATGGTAAGAAACATTCACAAAGTTAACTATGTTAAACCTTGAAAACAGCACCCTTAATGTTGAGGTATTCAATGCCTTCAATAGGATATTGAATCTGAGAATACATTTTCTTGGTATGTGACGTTATTGGTATGGTTGGTGATGCAGAATCAAGAATACTTACAAATTGCATAATTTGAATAAATATTTGCCTTTCAAATTTTCCAGAATTTTTAATATGATGCCTTTCTGGAAGTCATTAAGTTATCCTTCTTGACTTTTTCCTTGGTATTTATGTGGGAACCAAAAGCAAAAGGTGAAATGTGTTGTTTTTGTTTCTTTAATATGTATATATATATCTTCAAAAACAAATAACATTGATAAGACCTTAAATATACTTTCATGTTAGCATATGAGACTGAAAAGCATAATAAAAACTCTATTATGGAACAATTCTATAATAAGAATTTGATTATACTGGGATTATTGTACATCCCTAGATTCCCAGTAATATATAGAATATCTTTTTCTTTATCACACAAACAGTATGCTAAACCTTATTCCCCTGGGACCAGCAGGGAAGGGAATTGTGTTTAATACAGTTAAGAGTATATTGAAATCTTTTTTTAGGTTTTTTTTTTTGCAAGGAAATGGGGTTAAATGACTTGCCCAAGGTCACTTACTGTTAGGTAATTATTAAGTGTCTGAAGCCCAATTTGAACTCAGGTACTCCTGACTCCAGGGCAGTGCTCTATACACTGTGCCATCTAGCTACCCCCAAATGTATTAAAATCTAATCTGAACTCAGAGATTCCATCATGAGTCCTGAATTCTGTCTAAAGCATGAAACACTCTTATGCCTTATACACACTAACAGCAACATTGGGAAATGATCAGCTAGGATGGAGTTGCTCATTTCAACAGCACAATAATCAAAGCCAATTCTATAAGACTTGTGATGTCTATACCATCCTTATCCAGAGAAGGAACAGTGGAAGTTTAAATGAAAACCAAGCTTATTATCTTCAATTTTTAAAAGTTATCTTATGGATTATGTTTTTTGTCTATTTTTTTGTTTTGAATTGATTCTTTCACAACATGATTAATATGGGTCTATGTTTAGAATGGTTAAACATGCATAGCCTGTATTAATTTGCTTTCTGTCAGGAGAGGGGGGGAGGAAAGGGAGGGAGGAAGTAGAATGTGAAATTCAAAATCTTGCAAAAAATGATTGTTGAAAACTACTGTGGCATGCTGTTGGAAAAATAAATAAATAAACAAAATAATTTTTCAAAGGAACACTTTTATAGAAGTGTGAAACATTGTTGGTATCCCTCTGACATCAGAAGAAAATTATGATTCCTCAAACAAGCTGATTATGGTTGAAATAAACATCTTATATTACAATGAATTTTCTATTAGTTGTTTGAAACTATTTTTCCTATTTATGTTCCTTTTCTAGAACCATTTCCAAATGCTACCATACCTCTGCTGCCTTTAACCCTGGAATTCTTGCCAGAACTTCTATCTTGAAAAAAGACCCTGTCTCATGGATTTGCTTCTGAATTTTTGAACTTTGCCACTATTCTACATCTAATATCACCACCACCACCACCACCACCACTATCCTGACTCTGCCTCCTTTTTATAACCCTTTTTATGTGGTTTCTTCTTCAATGAAGATGTGAGTTCTTTGAGGGTGAGTGCTGTCTTTTCTTTTTGATTCTGCATTTCCAAAACTAAGTTCCCAGAATGTAAGAAACATTTTATAAATATGGTTTACTTGACGATTTACCTACTTACACACACACACACACACACACACACACACACACACACACACACACACATCAACACCCGATATTAAAAATATTCGAGTCAGGATGCAAATCAATGAAATAGTCCTCAGTTCTCATTCACTAATGTTGCTAGGACTTGTTTTTAACTATAGTCATGTAGATCTTTAAGAAAAATGGAAAATTAGAAAATAATTCTCAGACATAATGGCTTCCCCTGCTCTTAGTTCTAAAATGTTTTCATCATAACTTATTCCCTCCAACATCACTTGAACAAATTTCCCTCCCCACGGACACAGTTAGCAATGAAGTCCAGTCTGGCTCAAAAAGTGTTTCAGTTCTGTGGCAAGATTTTCTAGTAAGAAGAAAATGTAATGCATGTGTTAAGGGTAATAGTTCTTTTTTTGGCCTAATGTCTGCAATTTCATTGCCTGGGAGAGAATATAAAAATATTTCTTTCCTTAGTGCAAATGAAGGACAAGTGAATGAAATATTTTTCCATTGTCTTTTTTGTGGTGTTATTTATTATTTTTATGAGCATATCCTGAAATTGTTTCCAAAACTATTAATTCCTACATAATATTTTCTTTAGGGGTGAAAGAAATCTTTTCATTGACAAAGAGATATTAAAAAAAATTCTCTCCCCAGGTCAATTGGAATTGTTTAAAATTTATATCCCTTGATGTACAATGAGGGTTTACATGGTTATTATAAATCCCAGGAGATGATCCAACACTTTTAGAACCTGAAAACTTAGAACTAAATTCTAAACAATTATGCCTTTTTTTCCATGAAGCTTTCTTCCAATATCTTTACTCTTCATTTTTTTCTTAAAATAGAGTAACATCTTAAAAACATTAAAATATACTTTACTTTCAATTATCTTACATGAATTTCTGAGGACATGATCCAGTCCTTACCATAAAAACAAATTTCTATCCCCAAAGAACTAATTTTTACATATGTCAAATATATATATATATATATATATATATATATATATATATATATATATGAGAGAGACAGAGACAGAGAAGGAGAAGAGATAGACAGAGACATAGACGGAGACAGAGAGAGAGAGATACAGAGATAGAGGAGAGAGAGAGAGAGAGAGAGAGAGAGAGAGAGAGAGATTCCAATCAAATTTGACATCTGATGCTTCCATTAAAATTTCTCTTTAATGTGGGGGGAAAATAAAATTCACTTATTATATTTTCTTCTAGAGTTATCATGACTTAGATTTGGTACATGGAATTAAACAGTCTAAGAGCATCCTGTGCTGCAGTTTATTACTGAATATTGCAGTAAACATTTCAATGTAGCATATATAGAACACAGCTTCTCTTCCCTCACAAGAATAAAATATATTCATTACTATATATAAATCACACATATGTATTTCAATTATGTTTTATAAGACATAGCAACTGTAGCATCATAAACACAAATGACACTACAAATCAAGAAAAACAAATTTTTATTAGCTATTTGAAGATTATTTGAAGAGCAAAATCTGTACTGTTTTCTAGAATCTTTTTTATGGTGAAAATACTAAGATCGATCACCTCTTTCTTGAATCTCTTAAAGCCTGGTCATTTGTCTTCTCACTGACCATCTGCCTCTATTAAAAAAAAAAGCATATCTTTCAGTCCAATTTCAGCACCCCCATCCCACTATATAAAGGTATTATCAGTAGTCACAAGTCCAATTCCATTCTGAATCATAAGAAGATGTATCCTAATCACTTAGACATTCAGTCTTATCAAAATTCTACAAGCCTTGAAATATGCACTTAACTTTTCACAGGATAGCTCCTGTAAGTGCCAAGTTCTATTCCCCTATTTTCAATCATTTAGAAGTCTCATACCATGTCAAGTAATCATTTCCTGAAGCTGCAATGCAATTACTAATCTACCTCTTATTTTCTCATTCTTTGGGAAGTTATTGAGAAGATGTCCTTTTTTCCCTTATTTCCTATTAAACCAATGACAGTGGCATTCTGAGTAGGTTCTAGACTATGGAAAAACTTCACTGAGACTTGGAATTCATTGACTTTCAGTTGGATTTAAATCAGAGCTTAAAGCAAAGGAACAATATCCGGGCACAGACTGACTAGACTTTTAGTAGTTTTTTAAGATTCAAAACAGATATGAAGTGCATGAAATATCAATTTAGAGTATAGATTTTTAGAGTGCACTTAGGGGGAAAAACATCCTCAAATTCGCACTTTATCTCATTTTCTATATTTTTTTCAAGTTGAGATTATCAATCTTATTCTCCCATTCCTGCTTAACATGATGCAAAAATTCATTTTAATTTAAATAATATTATAAACCTTTACATATATGTGATGGGCATACACACACACAAACACACACATACACAAAACACAGTGATCATTGATATCAGAAGGATACCTATAGTCCAACTTATTTAAATTCACAACTTTCTCTCTGCAGATTTGTGTCACCCTGGCCTCTACTCTATAGTTCAGGGAATCAAGAACAGCAATAGTCACCCAATACTTCTCTCACAAGATAGTTGGGAAAGTTAATAATTTCACATAAATAAAGTGCATTTTAAAATCTCTAGGTCAGATAATGTTATGTACATATGTATGTATATTATTTTCTTCCTTACCCTCTTAAGAGGTCATAAAATATAATACTCTGTGAATGATATGAGCCAAGGGACATATTCCCATGTGTCAACCTCTGATCATTACATCATCTCACATTTTATGCAAAAATACAAAAGTCATCAGTTCTGCAAAAATTGCCAGAGGGGGAAGCTCTGGTTTCAGTTTTCTACCATATCCTTTTTTATGGTTTATCTGGCCTGCTTTATATAATCCAACTTCTGGAGTTTGCATTTACCCTTGAGAGATTATTCTGTATCGTAGTAGTTATCACTATAGGGACATTTATTATTTAGCATGCCACAGCAGTATTGCTAAGGGTAAAAGATGAAGAAGAAAAGCAAATAAATCTTAGCTACCATTAAATACCACTACTGTTGCAGCATTTTGAAAGTGTATTCCATCCTTCTTATCACCACTTCAAACATAACTCTCCATCTTGTTTATTTACTAACTAGAATGCTGAAGCCTCCATTCCATTTGATTAACCACTCTTCTGTCAGAATCATCTTCATTTTGTGGATTCCTTTTTAACTAAAACCAAAAAAAGCCTTCATATTTGGCTGGGGTTTTGTTGTTGCTTGGTTGGTTGGTTGGTTGGTTTTCTGCCTTAATTTCCTATCACTGTAAAATATCTCAACACTTCAAGGAGTTGTGATTTCATTAATGAAAGTATTTCTCTATTCAGTGATCAAAATGGCGACACCTCTAATACAGTCTTTGAAAAGTGCTGTGATAGAAGAGGTCCTTATTCTTTTATAATTCTGGTAATGAACTGTTCCAAACTTATCAAGGATGGTACTCAGACAACAATCATACTGTTTACCATCTGGCCAAAATTCAAAGACTTTCCCATTTGGCAAGACCTGTCACAGCTCAGCCTTCAAAAGTTCTAGTTATTTCCTCACCACAATCAATGAAACAAGGATAATTGAAATGCCTACTTTTTTTCTAGGCACTGTGTTAGGAGTTGAAGATACAAGTAGAATAATAAAATAAACAATCCTTATAAGCAAGGAACTACATCTGATGAGGAGGTAAGTATATATATATATATATATATATATATATATATATATATATATATATATATATGTAAATATATAAAGGCATTGCAGTAGGACTTTAAGCAGTCAGTACTCACACCACTTTCCTTTAATACTTGGCCTTAGTCCCTTCCCTCAGCTAAAGTAGTCGGCTATCTTTTGACTTCCTTCCTTCTGTCTGAAACAGATTTCCATTCTCTATCAAATGGTACTTTGTCCTCCCTCCAATTTTCAACATATTTATTTAAACTCTTTTTCTTCCCCACTATATCAAAATATCTATATTCTACTACATTATTCTCCTACCTGAGCTCTAAGGACAAAATGAGGCCTGCCAAAAAATGTTGTTGCTTAATACTCCTTATCACTCTATTCATGATTCCTGGAACAAGCATTCCATGTATATGGAATATTAGAGTATATGGATATATACTAATGTGTGTGAAAATTGAGTGTGAATGGGTATGCATATGTTGTTTAAGATGAGGAAAGGAATAGGTAACAATGAATAAATGACTGAGCAATACATTTAATTGTGGAGAAATTTTGCTTTGGCATTAAAATGTAATACTACTTTGAAGGTGAGTTAATAGAATGAATAATTGAAATTAAAGAAATGGCCACAAAAAATGAAATTTTATTACTTTTATGTGCTAATGGACACTACCTGAAACTGCTTACGTTTTAAAAACATTTAGTCATAGCAAAATGTCTTTGTTTTTGTTAATATCACTTTGTTAGAATAAAAATTGAGAGTAATAACTGAGTTCTCCTTGAACATCCTAAATATTTCCCTTCTTCTCACTAATAGTTTACTTAGTAAGTCTTCTTCTTCCCAGGAGCTATGCTTAAGGTAAATACCACCTCTTCATCTTGAATTATATGTAGCATACTGAATCTATGCAATTGATCACAATTTTGTGAAGATCCCTACTAAGGCTATACAATATATTGGAAGGGGCAAGCCACTTAACCCCATTGCCTTGCAAAAAAAACAATATATTGCAAGAATACCATTTCCCCATTATGTTATAGCAATGGCTTCCCAATAAGATTACCCATATATTCCCTAAGCAAAAATCTATGTGACTCAAAAAGATGTTTGAGGATGAAGTTAACTATTATATATTGGCATATGTATTTGGCACTGGCATTAAAAAAGAAAATAAGTAAAACTTTTTCTTTAACCAAACAGATACTCTGATACTGAAGGACATTTCTTTAGGGGAGAGAGGAAGATAGCTTTATGGTTAGTTGTCAATAGATTCTGTCAGGTCAAGTTCAAATTGTGTTTCAACTTTAACTCCAGTTCCAGCTCTCTAAGGACTTATAGTGCAGAGAAAGAAGAAAATATTTTGGTTCAAATAACATCAAACAATATGGTTTACAAATGTTTACTGGGAAGATTTATTTCATTAATCTTGCTATCTTGCTTCCAGAGCAAATAGAATATATAACACTGCAGAAAAGTCATTGGATATTTCACATATGTTTAATAAAAAGATGAAAACATTTAAAAAAATCATTAAAATTAACCAAACAGCAAGCATTTGTCAAATGCTTATTATATGTCAGAGAGTGAAAAAGAAAGACAGAAAGACAGGAAGGAAGGAAGGAAGGAAGGAAGGAAGGAAGGAAGGAAGGAAAGAGATAAAGGAAGAAAAATCCTATTCTCATGCCCTTACATTCTATAAAAACATTTAAAATAACTATAATGTAGTTTCACAATAAAATGCCATCTTCATTTCCTCAGTTCTTAATCTAAATAGATTGTCATCAACTGCCTGAAACAATACATGAGTATCATCAATTATTATGATTGAGGATTTGAAAGTGGCCCTTGAGGTAATCCAGTATTGGTTATTTCAAAAAGCAGCCCTTTACATGGTGGGAAAGCAATAATTTTAAGAAAGTTTTTCTGAATATTGATCTAAAATTTACTTCCCTTCAACTTAGACTGATAGAATTTTCTGTCCATTAATTTTAAGTTCTACCCCATGGAGTAATGTAATAATATATTTCCCTTCTTTATGTTAGTCCTACTTATATATGAATACTGATGTCAAGCCTCTTAAATCTTTCCTTGAGTTAAAGATCTCCAACTCTCATTCATTTATGATATAATATGAATTTTTTACCCTGAATATAACATATTTTCTCTATCCATACCTTTGCTTACACTGTTACCAAGATTACCTATTCCCATTTCTGCCACCTAGTTTTAATATCTTATTATCCATTTAACCTCAAATTCCCTTCTTTATGAAATAATGTCTTATTTTTTTGCTGAACTATAAGGTATATTTATTTTATTTTTCTTACTCCTTCCCTCTCAATTAGCATACCTATAAGGAGCTTAGTAACTGATTAAGGTCAAATGATTAAACTCATATTTTATTACCAATTTTCTTTCAATGATACTAATATAACTATGATACATAGAATGTCAACTCCTCTGAAGAATTAAAATTGTAGGAGCAATGGAATGGTATATATATATATATATATATATATATATATATATATATATATATATATATATATATATATATATATTGTATTTAAGTGGCCTGAGAAATGTCACATAAGATATCCAAAACAAATAATCCAAGAAGATGCATTTCTAGTCTTGAAGTA
This sequence comes from Macrotis lagotis, assembly GCF_037893015.1. Classification (NCBI taxonomy): domain Eukaryota; kingdom Metazoa; phylum Chordata; class Mammalia; order Peramelemorphia; family Peramelidae; genus Macrotis; species Macrotis lagotis. The sequence continues at coordinate 103,398,124 of NC_133663.1, forward strand.
ATCAAAGAATATTACATGAACAAATCCTAGACAGACAGACAGATAGATAGATGAATAGATAGATAGATAGATAGATAGATAGATAGATAGATAGACAGACAGATGGATGGATAGGTAGAGAGATAGATAGGTTCTAAGATAAATAGATAGAAATGTAGATAAAGCAATCTTCCTAATAAATGACCATTGCAATCTTTGCTATTAAGCAAGTTAGGCCAATTAATTAAAATAATTAAATGAGGCAAAGAAGACATGGATACATAGATACATGCATGCATACAAATACATATACACATACATGTAGATATGCTTCTATAAAGACATATCTATATGGATAAAAGGACAAGAAACATGTTACCCTACAGAAAGAAATGAGTAGGTTGCAATTTACTGAAGTGGATAAAAGGATGAGGTACCAACATCGATGAGACATTGCACTAAGTACTGAGATATCATAATAAGGTGGCTAGATAATATTCTATCTTGGAAAGCTACTTCTGAATAATCTCCATCTGGTTAATGGAAAACCTGAAATTTTATAACAGCAACTGAGCACAATATTCTAGATATGATTTAATTAGTTCAAAATATTAAGATATTTTCTGAATTTTTGATGCTGATGATATTTGGTCTTTAAATAGACAAATCATTTTGACATAAGAAATTGGTGGTCAACTAAAACTTCTGAAATCTTCCTTTACCTGAGTTACTATAAAACTTGTATTTGACAATAAGTAGGACTCAAATTACGTTGTAAAGTGATGTTTCAGTAGAATGGCAGAAATAAAATTCAGATCATATGGCCAAAAGAATAAAATAGTGGTGATAAATGCATATATAAGTGTATATATATATATATATATATATATATATGCACATAGGAAATATATTCATATACATATATAGATTTAATGCTATAATAACAATAATAGCTCATATTTTTATTGCATTGTGTCAAGCAATTTACAAAAACTTTATCAATTGGTCCTCACAACTCTGAGGTGCATGAGAAAAATTTGTAACTCTTTGTACCTCTTAATGTAATGAGATTTATCCCTTGCAATCTCCTCCATCCTCCCATCTCCTTACTGTCCCCCTTTTAAAGGAGGAATTGTTTTTAAATCATTCTATCTGAGTCACAAAAAAGTCATGAGTGTCCCTCACTTCTGGTTAAGTATATTATTTCTAAGAGAATTACAGTAATTGAGAGTTTAATCAGAGTCTTTGTCCCAGGTAGAGATATAGCCAGTTTCATCTAATTGGATAGCGCTTTTTTATTCTTTTTACTCCCCATTTTTTATTAAAGATTTTATTTGAGCTTCACAATTTTCCCCAATCTTACTTCCTTCCCCCACCCCACCCCCCATGGAAAGCAATCTGTCAGTCTTTATTTTGTTTTCATGTTGTACATTGATCCAAATTGAGTGTGATGAGAGACAAATCATATCCTTAAGGAAGAAACAGGAAGTATAGGAGATAACAAGATCAGACAATAAGATATCTGTTTTTTTTTCTAAATTAAAGGGAATAGATTCTGGGGGGCAGAGCCAAGATGGCAACAAGAAGGGATCGAGTCTTAGGAGCTCTCTGATAAAACTCATCAGCTAAGGACTCTAACTAAACTTTGGAGAGACAGAACCCACAAAGGGACCTAGTGAGGCAGTTCTCCTACTCAAGGTAACCTGGAAAAGAGCAGAAAGGCTCTGCTCCTTGGGGTCAGAGAGGCAGCCTGGCAGAGGGGTGGCCGGCCAGAGCCAAAGAACTTCAGCCTTCCAGAGGCTGCCCCAGGGCTCTGGGAGTCTCAGCTCACAGCAGCGGGGGAGTCTCCTGAGCTGCACCCTGAGGAGCACCGGGCACAAAATGGGGAAACAGCGGGGGACCTCTGCCAGAGCGAGCAGGTGGAACCCAGCCCTTGGGGCACACAGGGAGAAGCTTGGTCTTTCTGCAGCCCAGAGACGGAAACAGAAGCAGGCTGAGCCAGTAAGCAGGAGTCTCCAGAGCATGAGCCCATTGAGTTGAGGGAGGAGAGTGAAGAGAAACTGGAGCTTGGTCCTCTGCCCCTGGAACAGGACTCTGGGGCTCTGACCACATTCAGATCCTGATCACAGTCTAGGCCCCCCCACAGAACAGCAGGGTCCCCCCCACCTCAGCCCCATGGCAGAGGGGAGAGCTTATGGTCATTCACAGACCAGGAGGGAGGACAGAGCCTCACATACTGAGACCCTTGTGGGAGTGTCCCAAAAGATCAGGAAGCACCCCAAACCAGGCCCAGGCTGGGAAAATGAGCAAGCAGAGAAATAAGAGGAAGACTATTGAGAAATATTTTACAAATGAGCCCAAGAAGGATCAAAATACTCAGTCTGAAGATGAGGAAGCACAAGCTCCTGCATCTAAAGACTCCAAGAAAAACAGAAATTGGGCTCAGGCTATGACAGAGCTCAAAAAAGACTTTGAAAATCAAATGAGGGAGTTAGAAGAAAAACTGGGAAAAGAAAGGAGAGAGATGCAGGAAAAACATGAAAATGAAGTCAGCAGCCTAGTCAAGGAAATCCAAAAAACTGCTGAAGAAAATAATATGCTAAAACCCAGCTTAGGTCAAATGGATAAAACAGTTCAAAAAAGTTATTGAGGAGAAGAATGCTTTAAAAAGCAAAATTGGCCAGATGGAAAAAGAGATAAGAAAACTCTCTGAGGAGAACAAATCCTTCAGACAAAGAATAGAATTCAGGGAGATGGATGAATTTACCACAAATCAGGAATCAATACTTCAAAACAAAAAAAAATGAAAAATTAGAAGAAAATGTGAAATATCTCACGGAAAAAACAACTGATATGGAAAACAGAATTAGGAAAGATAATTTAAAAATTATTGGAATACCTGAAAGTCATGATCAGGAAAAGAGCCTTGACAGCATTTTCAAAGAATTACTACAGGAAAATTGTCCTGATATTCTAGAAGCAGAGGGCAAAATAGAAATGGAGAGAATCCACCGATCCCCCAGAGAAAGAGATCCCAAAAAACCAACCCCTAGGAATATTATAGCCAAGTTCCAGGATTCCCAAGTCAAAGGGAAAATATTACAAGCAGCCAGAAGGACACAGTTCAAATATCGTAGAGCTGCAGTCAGGATCACACAGGACTTAGCAGCAACTACATTGGAAGCTCGTAGGGCTTGGAATACAATATACCAGAAGGCAAAAGAGCTTAGAATGCAGCCAAGAATGAACTACCCAGCAAGGCTGAATGTCCTCTTCCAGGGAAAAAAGATGGACTTTCAATGAACCAGGGGAATTTCAAAGGTTCCTTTTGGAATGGCCAGAGCTGAACAGAAGGTTTGATCTTCAGATACAGGACTCAGGTGAAACATGGAGATTGGAGGAGAGGGGGGAAAATATGAGGGACTTAATGATGATGAACTGCATGCATTCCTGCATAGAAAAATGACACTGATAATACTCATATGAACCTTCTCAGTTAATAGAGCAGGTAGAGGGAGCTTTTATAGTTGAAGCACAGGAGAAAGCTGAATTCGAAGATAAAATATGGTGTAAAAATGGAGTCAATAGAAAAAAAGGGAAATGGAATGGGAGAAAGAAAAAGGAGAGGGGGAAATAGGCCAAGATATTTCATATAATAAGTTTTTTTCTTTATTACAATGAGCTATTGCAATGATATGTAAGTGGGGAGGCAAGGGGGAATGAGGGAAACTTTGCTCTCATCAGAGATGGCTAGGAGAGGAAACAGCATATATACTCAATGGGGTATAGACATCTGGAGTAAGAAGGAGGGGGGAGCAGGGGGAAGGGGTGGGGATGTGAACAAAGGAGGAGAGGATGGACCAAGTGGGGAGAGTGGTCAGATATAACACATTTTCTTTCTTCTTGCAAGGGGCTGGGATTGGAAGGCCTGCCCAAGACCATAGGGCCAGGTGGATGCTGGGCCTAAGGGGTGGTATGGGGGCTCAGGGCTTCTTGGCCCCAGGACCAGGGATCTGTCTGCTGTGCCACTCAGTGACCCTACAGCAGAGTCAGAGTGAAAGGAGAAAGAAAATATAGTACATGGTAGTGGAGAAATAAGAAAGGAGGGAGTTGCAATCAGCAATGGCAACATTGGAAAAATATGGAAGTAACTTTTGTGATGGACTTATCATAAAAAATGAGATCCACCCATGACAGAGTTGTTGGTGTTGGAACAAAGACTAAAGCACATTTTTTGTTATTATTATTATTTGGGGGAGGGTGCAGGGCAAGTGGGGATGGATGGCCTGCCTGGGGCCACATAGCAGAGTGATCTTTGGGTGTCTGGGGCCAGATTTGGACCCAGGTGCTGCTGGCTCAAGGGTCAATGGTCTGTCTGCCACCCAGCCACCCCTACTATTATTACTATTTTATTTTATTTTGGGTCTTTTTTCTTCTTCTTTCTGGTTTTTGCAGGGCAGTGGGGATCGGGTGGCTTGCATGTCACACACCTTTTGTGATTGTTGGGTTTACGAGGCTGGATATGGGCTCATGTGCTCGTGGCTCCAGGGCTGGTGCTTCGTCCATTGTGCCACCTGGCCATACCTACAATTATTACTATTACTTGTATTTTTAATTTTAATTTTTTTCTCTCCCCTTTACTTTTTTCGCCCAAGCAAGTCTATCTATATTCATGGGAGAGGAGGGGAATTTTCTTTACTTGTAAACAAGAATATTTTTATTAATGTAAAAAAAATTTGTTCAAAATGAGAATAAAAAATAAATTCAAAAAAATAAATTAAAGGGAATAGTCCTTCAACTTTGTTCAAACTCCATGAAGTCATTAGTTTCCACAGGTTCCATTAATTTCTTGAAAAAAAAATTTTCTTCATTTACCTTTCACAACTTCTTTTTCTAATTGATCAATTCCATTTTTAAAAGAGTTTTCCATTTGACCAATTGAGTTTTTGAGAGAATTATTTTCTTTTTGGATTTGTTCAATTTCATTTTCCAAGGATTTGTTTTCTTGTTGCAAGGTGTTAATCTTGCTGAATAATTTTATCCTTGACCAATGTGGGCTATGCTCTGGGGCGAGGTAATTATTCTCTCTATTCACAGCTGAGGGAGCTCTGCTGCCCATGCCTGAGCCTGGGAGGGAGGTGGTCTGTGGTTATGTTTTTTCTGGGAAGAAGGTTCAGCTGAAATGAAGGTATGGAGCCTGATGTCCTCCAGACCAGAGGAGCTTAGGGGGTAGATGTCCATTTGCACTCTGTTTTGAAACTCACCCTTCAGTCCTGCCAGTAAGGCCCAGATTGTCAGTCTCCCAGCCAATGCCTCTGCTCCCCAGTTGGTGCTCATAGTATAGCCTTCACAATCAACACCTCTATGACTGATCCCAGGTTAGTCTAGCTCTCACCCCCTCCCCACAGGGTCTCTGCTCTCTGCATGCAGCTCACCCACTATCTCAGAAAACTAACCTTGAGATAGATATTCTTCTAGTTTCTTTTTCTGGGTTTTGTCAATCAGATTTATGTTAAGAGGTTTGTTTCCATATTATATATGAGGGAAAATCAGGAGACCTTAGCACAGTGCCTGTCTTCTCTCTGCCATCTTGGCCAGAAGTGACACATCCATCTCTTTACAAATATATTTGAACTCAAATATAATTTTGTTTAAGATTACTCATTCATTATCTTTATCCCAATATCTTCATTTCAATATTGCTTCAAAGCATAGTATATAGAACGTTCTTAGAGCCAGTACAGTCTAGATTTGGGGTAATTCAATTGATCTCTTACTGTTCTAGCTAACTCTTAAGACTACAAGTTACAGGAATGATGGCAATCTGCATTTGTAGACAGAAGTTACAGGTGCTGTTAGATTTTAATGCCAATGAAACCATTGATTTAGTTCTTATTCTTTCCTCTATATTATTTCATCAGTATTATTTGTCAATAGCTATAATCTCAAAATTTCTAAAACTGAATTTTATGATAGAAGCTATATTTAGATTCCACTTCACATTTATTGTAGATACTGTGGTGGAAGATTGGAAGAATCTTACTTTTAGATCATTTGTAAACTTTAACATAATTGATCTCACTCCAAATGTGAGATCCTTGCTCAATGATCGACAACTGGAGATACTTCTGAAGGAATTGAATTAATATGACATTCTCACTATAAATGAAAACTGACAGTAAAATAAAGTTGAACATAAATCGAATAACAATTATCAAGATCTCCTCAATGAAGCAGAGTTAGTTTTACGTGTGACCAAAGAGCACAAGAAAATATTTTCATCAAATTCTTGGTCATGTAATATTGCAGCAATCAGAATAAAGATTTGTAAAGAGATTCCCATTAAAATAATTGCAACTTACCTATCAACATCTGTGACAGAGGATTAAAAGAAATATACCCTATAAAGAAGTAAATATGAGCCCTTAATCTAAATTTATAAAAATGACAGAAATAAGAAGATAGAGAACATGCTTTATGAAACACTAATGTGATATAGCTAACTGGTAGTTGTTATGGCATAAACATTAAAAAATTAATGGGATTCAACATTTATAAAATGAGATTTTTTTATTTTCTTTTTTCTTTCTTTTTTCCTTTGTTTTTCTCTCATCAAATGGAGCCATATTTATCTTTGAAAGGCCAATCAGGTACAGCACTTCCTATATTTTCTTGAGTATATATATTCACTAGAATTATATACTTATAATTTTAATTTTTAATTTAATTTTAATAAATGTAAATTTAATTTTTAATTTAATTTTTATATTTTAATTGAAAATACTGATATAAAATAAGCATAAGCATAATTATGCCATCAAAAATGTGAATGAAGTGGTTCTATGGTAAGGACAAGGGTTATTTGATGGTGAAACAATATCCTAGTTGTACACAATGTTAATAGAAAGTAAGAGTTTTAGTAAGTATTCAAGTATCTTGGGGAAGCAAATATCTGATCTGATCTGAGGGAATTAGAATGAGTGCCCTCTAAAGTTAAGATGGAAATGGTTGTTCAGAAGACCCAGTCAGGAACTCCAAAGACTTTGAAATTTCTAACACCAGAAGATTCTTTGATAATCTCATCAGAATTATTTGCTGCAACCAATTAACATTCAAAGCTATCTTCCCACTCCTACAATTCATTAGAGCATTAGACTAATGAACAGGTGATATGAGAGCTTAGAATTGGAAAATATGACCATTGCTCTCAATGTGAATAGATCATTCAGCCTTCAACTGGGCAGAAGTTAATAAATGAGGATAGAGGATACCAAAAAAGCATCTCCTTTACTTCTCTTAGTGAGCAGATATGTGTTTTCTCAAACAGATGGGAAAATTCTTCTGATATAACTTAATTACCTGTAGAAAAACCTAATATTTTTATTTAATTAACCATGGAAATTGCAATTAACAGTGTATTTTCCTGAAAAATTTCTCCTTTTCAATGACATGATAGGAAAATGTCATTCATTAACTTCTTTATCAAGAAATGACTTGAATCTGCTAGTTACTGTATGCTTTTATCTGAAAAAGAGGAAATGGAGAAGCTTTGAGTATGTCTGAAGTATGGCTTGAAAAAAATTCTATTGTTTGCTATGGATCTGTGGTAGTGGATATAGCATAAACATTAAAAATTTATTGGGATTCAATGTATACAAAAAGGTTTATTTTTTTAATTTTTTCTTTTTTTCCTTTTTTGCTTCTCTCTCATCAGAGTCATATTTATCATTGAAAGATCAATGAGGTACAGTACTCCCTATTATTTTATTGAGTGTATTTTCACTAGAATTATGCACTTATAAGTAATCTTTTAATCACACTGATATAAAATTAGCATAAACATAATTTTGTGGAAATTACTCAGAACAAAATTTAGTGTGATTATCCTTTGAAATGGATAGTTTATGAGCACAGAAAGGGTTAAGCAACTTCTTTACAAATACAGCAGAATGCAATGCAAAATGTATTACCATAGTTGGAGACACTAGAAACTAATGCAAAGTTGCTTATTTAAACTTTCTCCTATGTTTCCCTAGAAATAAGCACTTTGAAGACTCATTGAACTACTCTATCTAAATAGAAAATGACTACTGGATTTTGGAAGTACATTTACAGAAACAACAGCAACAACAAAAAATGGAACATGCCCCTGGAGGTTAAAAGAAAAAAGCTAGTTGGACTTTTATATCATTTAAATTTCAAGTGTAATGAAATAAATCATTTTTTCTAGGAGCTTTTATAAATCATTTTCATTGTTCTGTGGCAAAGAATGTATACATAATCAATGATCCAACCCTATTTTTTTGACAAGAGAGAAGTTTTTAAATTTAACAAGAAAGTCAAAGGTCACACAGCATTGTAACTGACATTATCTATGTACATTAAAGTTTACAAAAGTGCATTGTATATCATAGCTCATTTGCTCCTTATAACAAGGTGTTGTCTTCTTATCCATTTTACAGATCAGAAAACAAACTCAAAATATTAAAGGATTTATTTAGGCCATAGAACTAGTAAGTGTTTTAATCCCAATTCAAACCTAGATCTTCTGGGTCTAATCCAACACTCTATCGGTTACATTATGCTCTGCTAATAATGCTTGTCCTTTATTTTTGAAGAAAAGAACGATATCAGGGAGGTGATGCCATGACAAGAACATGAACTGGGTTTGAATGAGGGGATGTTATGCTATGTCACCAGTCTCACTTTCTCCTCCAGAGCTATCTGGGTCCAGTGGGCAAATATGAAATAGGATGACTGGAGATGACCCTGGATACGATGCAATCAGGGTGAAGTCACTTGCCTAAGGTCATAAGGGGCAAATGTCTGAGAATGGATTCGGACCCCCATCCTCCTGACTCTGAGGCCAGTGCTCTATCCTCTGTGCCACCTAAGCTGTCCCTTAGGCTATGCTAGGCTTGAAATCAAAAAGAGCTGAGAACAAACTATACTTTTGACACCAGCTTTGTGACCCTGGGTAAATAACTTAATTTCTATATACCTTAGTCAATTCCCCTAGATTGGCCCACTAAATTATAGATGACTAATGTCTTTGTTTTGGCAGAGGGCATCTACCCTACAGACATTACTCCAACCCAGAAATCACAACTCCTTTAAATGTTTGTCTATGATAGTCATGATAACTGTAACCATTGTCTTTAATTATTACTATATTGACTTCTCAACACAAGTTGTCATAGATTCTGATATAACCTGTTGCAACCTTCACTGTAAAATTTCAGTGTTATAATCCCAAGGTAGCTGCTGTTTGAGACACAATTTCAATTATTTTAAAAAACAGAGGTATCATAAAAATCTCTTAAAATAAGTACAAAGTCCCTAGTCTAATTGCTACAGATTATTCAAATTAATCATTTTATTCTATAGCAGATTTTTTTGATTAAGTTACCAGAAAACTCATGTAGCACCTTTAAAAAATCTAGAGACATTTATATATAAAACACCCAATTTTACAAAAAAGCAAATGTTGTGCCAATAAGATTAATGACCTCTCTGCTCCCAGTTATGTCTGCCCCAGTAAACTTCTCAATGGTAAGAAGACCAGGTGAAAACCTTAGTATGTTATTAGTGACACTAGCCTTTGTCAAGTTCAGTCTTGACAGGTAGGTCACTAGAGAGACAGATAAGGCCAACTATGCCATGCACTCATCAACCTGTCTGGACTCTACACCGTCACTTTTTAGACAGCCATAACAGTAAATGGAGGCACTGAAGAATGAGTCTCTAACTAGGAGAAAGAGACAGTGATTTAGAACATGCTAAAAAAACCATCCTCTGATTTTCCCTTGTCTTATTTTCCAATGATTGTGTACATGACTCAGGTACATAAAATGACAGATTTAAATGGCAATACACATTACACCTGAATAATGCTATAATTTCTCAAAGTTTTTCATGGCTTCCTTTCATGTTATAAGGAGAAAATTGATATCAACACAGTAAAGAAGCAGTCAATATAGTCCTAAACAAAGAAATGGAAAACAGCTCAGGAAAGATGCTACAATAGCATATAATTTGTTTGTCTATTATCATGAGTTTATTATGCTTTATAGAAATTTCAAAGAGAATAATTTTTATAAGAGTTCATCCAAGAATATATAATGACAGAGATGCTCTAGCATGTGCCTCTCTTAAAGTCATTTATTTGATTTGATACAGGTAATAATCCCTTCCTCTAGTCTTCTTTCAAAAACAGAATCCCAAAGATCGAATACAATGTATTTCATACTATACAAAAGGATTCATTCCAATGGTGATAAGTCTTCACTCAAGAACTACACAGGGCAGATTAGCTAATTTGATCATTAATCATTTTAAACAGTATAAATACATCTTAAAAATCTGCTTAGCTACATGGCTGTTTAAATAGAAACAAATATTGCATCAATTTGCTTTTAAATCTAGTTTTTTTAAATCATATAATTTCAATATAAGTTTGACATTCTATTTGTGATTAAGCACAATGTAGACTCTCCCACCATTTTCATACAAATTACACTTTGAAAATTATGTTTATTTAATAATAATAATAATATTAATAAAAACTACATAAATCCTACGTGTCAGAGCAGCTTGTTCTGCCCCAAACTGTCTCCTGTAATGGACTATTTTTTTCTTCTTTTGACATACAAGGCACACTCTGTACTCCATTAGAGGACACAGATGGCATTTGCTGTTGTGATAAGTATTAAGCTGAAAAGAGCAGAAATTATTATTAATAATAATAGTTCATATTTAAATAATGATTTAAGATTTATAAAGTGTTTTTTCTCATTTCCTGGCACTAAGTATTATTCTCTCCATTTTAAAGAGGTTTAAAGAGGTTAAGTGACTTTGGGTCACATTGCTAGTAAATGGCACATTAAAACCTGGAGTTTTTTTCTCTCCAAGTCCAATGCCTATTTCACTACTTTATATATCATTCCCTGCTTAAGATCTTCAGTTATTCATTTTCCCATCCCTTTGTGGTTAATGAAAGCAGATATAGCTGCTCTGACCAGTCACACTATGACAGCATCTGGTGCTCTCTTACCACTAAAAATGTCCCCTTTATCAAACTGGGAAATGTTTTTCTCCTGGATACATATCTTCTCACTGTGGTATAGGGTACTTTTTCAAAGAATCAATATTAGGATCCCATCAAACTAGTAATATTAAACTTATCTTCAATTTATCTAATTTTTATTTCTATAGAATTATCTATTTTAATGAATTCACCAAAGAAATTACAGAAAGATTCATCCACCTCCATAAAATGGAGATCACAGAATCTATAGCTAAAATGGACTTTAGAAATCTTTTGGCATATTGCCTTTAATATTTCATTAGAGAAACTGGTGATCAGAGAACTGAGATAATCTGTGTAAGAACAAACAGCCAGTAATAGCAAAGTAACCAAAATTCAAAACTAAATCTTCTAATTTCATAGCCAACCCAACAAGAAATGATCAAGCATAGTCCAATGTTTTGTTTTGTTTTTTTTCACTCAACCATTTCTCTGGCCCTTGCACAATATTTGCAGATTTTTTTGGAAGGGGATGTTTATAATGAGACATTCTTGAAATAATCTATTTTTAAATGAGTTGAGGAATCTTTCTTCAATAATTCCTTTAGAGGAATGATTTTTCCAAAAGTAACTTTCAAATCTACCCAGTTAGTTCATTCCTTATATGTTTTGTCTTTGTTTTAGATTGAGATCTTTTAGCTAAAAAAGAACTTTTATTTCTTTTGGGCACATAGGGGGTGATGCAGAACTGTGGAGGATAAAATCTGCACTGATTATTTTGTCATAAGGAATTCCTGGTGAATTCTCTCATTAGTGGAACTTTGCAATAATTATCTGTCTCACTTAAGAATTTAGAGATTAGCTGACTTGGTCACTGTTAAATGACCACTAGGTGGCAGCAATTTGCTTTGAACCCTGGTTCCAAGTGCCAACCCACCCTATTGCCACTACATCATATTGTCTCACTTTTTTAAAAAATCACCTTCATTTAAATCTGGTTGAGGTACATCAATAAACAAATACTTTTTCTAGAAGTGTTTAAAAAGACAATTACTTTATATATTATTCTAAAATTAATGTTCTATTGAGATGAAATAAACTTTCTTAGAAAAAATCTGCCTCTTCACAATTTTGCAAGAGATTATTTTTTTTATCTCACTAGACTTCTTTTAAAATGATTAAGATAGAAATAAGGTTCAATTAGAAATTCTGAAATAAGGCTTATATTAATTTGAACAACTGTATTGGGCAGAAATGAGAAACAGACAACTAGGTGAGTCAGTGGATAGACTACTAGCCCTAGAATCAGGAAAACAAGTTCAAATTCAGACCAGATATCTGTTTGACCCTGGACATTTAACCTGTTTTTGCCTTAATCCACTGGAAAAAAGAAAATTCTATGAAAAGAAAATCCCATGGACAGTATTGGCATGCCATGGTCCCCAGATTAGCAAAAATTACACGTCTGAACAATATCAATCATGCTGTAAAAAGGGTCTAAAAGAGATTGACCATAAACTGATGCAAAATGAAGTGAGCAGAACCAAGAAAAGATTGTACACAGTGACAGCAATATTGTACAATGAAGAACTGGGAAGACTTAGCTATTTTCAGCAATATAGTGAACCAAGACAATCCCCAAGGACTCATGATGAAGCATCTGTCCACCTTGAGAGAAAGAACTAATATTTCAAAAACAGTCTTGGGACAGCTAGGTGGTACAGTGGATAGAGCACCAGGCCTGGAGTCAGGAGGACCTGAGTTCAAATTTGGTTTCAGACACTTAATAATTGCCTAGTTGTTTGATCTAGGGCAAATAATTTAACCCCATTGTCTTTGCAAAAAAAAAGTCTGAAACAGTTCCCTTTTTTCCTTTTTCTTTCTTTTTTCTTTTTTCATGGCTTCATTTACAAAATGACTAGTAAGGAAATGTTTTCCATAATTATACATGTATAACTAGTTTGCCATCTCAAGAAGGGGAAAGGAGAGGGAGGTAAGGAAGCTTACAATTTGGAATTAGAAACTTTTTTTTAATTTTTAGAATTGTTTTATCAAGTAATTGGGCGAAAAATAAAAAAATTAATTTTTAAAAAATCTTTCTTCTTCCCCCCATATTGATTGTGGTGATTTATAAAGCAATGCATTTAATCAATACACTTAAATTTGGTGATACAGGATTGTATATAATTAATAAGGAATATGCATGTGATCAATAAAGAATATGACTGGACAGATCAAAATTAATTCTATTTTACTTAAAGAAAATTACAATTCATTTTTGATAATTGGTCCTTGAGTAGACACATATACTCTAAATTATATGCTGTAAGACTTCAAAAAGTGCTTTACATTTGTTCTCTTCTTCACTCTTCACATGAATTCTGAAAATAGTTACTATTATTATCCCAGTTTTACAGATGAAGAAATCAAGATGAGGTGAAATCAAAAGATATGGCCTCAGTCAAAGAACTAGCAAGTGTCTCAGGAAAGATTTCATCTCAGATCTTCCGGATTCTAGGACCAAAGGAGGTGGCATGGGAAATTTAGCTCTATATTTGGAGTCAGAAAGAGGTATTCAAACATGTCTTGTAACTGTGAGCAAGTCACTTAACTTCTCTTAACCACAATTTCTCCACATGTAAAATTGAGATAATAATAGCATCTACATCATTTAAAAGTTTAAATAAGATAACATACAGAAGACACCTGGCCAAACACTACAAAAATTCTAACTATTGTTATTATTATCTGTTAGTGGTTTCAAACTCAATTGGAATCAGATTTCTTCAGTCCACATATTCATTTTGATAACAATAAATGAGAATTATCTAAGTTTTATTCAATTTTTATTAAAAAATTTTCCAAAAACATTTTAATTTGGCTTATGTTACACTTGAGAGTCTTATAGGTCAGACTATCAGTTTAGCTCTAAACTATAGATAAACTGACAAAAGAAAAGAAAGGAAAATTATAGGATGATAGATTCAGAAGTGTAAGGGACCATGGGAAATATTGTTCTACTCCACATTTTACAGAAGCAGAAATGGGGGCATTGAGAAATTAAGTGATTTAATCATGGTCACACAGTACATATCTGAAACTGGATTTGAAATTAGTGATATGTATGCTTGGAATATACGTATATTTATTGTTGGTACACCTATGTGGCACAATGGATAAAGTGCTGGTCCTGTATTCAAAAGGATTTTTCTTCAAAAATTCAAATTTAACCTCAAACACTTACTTTGTGACCCTGGTCAAGTCACTTAAATTACTCTTTTCCCTAGTTCTTCATCTGTAAAATGAACTGGAGAAGGAAATGGCGATTCTAGTATACTTGCCAAGAATACCTGAAATGGAGTGACAAAGAGTCAGACATGACAAAAAAATGATTCAAAGATAATAATGCAGACATTATACAAACTGACAGTATTTAAACCCAAATAATAAAGGGACACTGAGAATGATGTATGGCAGGACCTAGAGTGTTCCCTTCAGTTCCCAAGCTTGCAGAATATTGTTTTCATTCCTAATCTATGTTGGGGATGCTGAACTTTAACTTTTATTTTGTGCTATTGACTAAGCATAGAGGTTTTCTTTTTAGATAAATTTCTTAAGTACTTCACATTTAAGAGTGAAGGGCAAGGAACAGAAAGCACCTAATTTTTTTTGCTTATTTATCTTACAACTTTTTCCTTGTATCAGAGACATCAGACACTGTGACATTCTCTAGCACTTGCATGTGAACTCCTCCTAGGAATTATGATATGATTCAGAGTTCACAGGACATAATTGCAAATTAATAGAGGGGCTTAAAATAAAACAATCTTTTCATGCACATGCTCATTTCCCCTCAACATGCTGAGTAAAGATGGTAAAACATAGTAAGTTATACTCAAAGTCAGAAAAACCTGAGTTCAGTGTCAATCTCTGACTCACTCGCACTTGACTTTTCTAGACTCTCAAGCAATTCTTTAAAACACTGAACAGCTGATAATCTGCATCTTTAGGGGGAGTTTCCTCACAGTTTTTATACCAGTAAAATCATAAGTAAGCCCAAATATGTATGTCTAAAAGTGTGTTAAATTGTAAAATATTATGTAACATGTATGGTAAAACATATCATGATTAATTTCTTTATAGAAAGCTGCAAAAGGAATTATATCCTCAGGAGTAATATAATCATAGATCAATAAAAACAGATGGAATACTTGTGGGTTAGTCTTATGAACCTCTGTGATAGAAACAGTGCTGATCTTAGAGTCAGAATTCTAGATGGTATTCCTGGCCTCTCTTTGATACTTAATATCTATGTAACCTTGACTTATTGTGCCAGTTCCTCATCTGTTTGCATATGAATTTAAGAGTCCTGCTGAGGAGGGTGATACATTTTATTAATTGCATATTACATACATATTTTGGGCTCCAGTATTTCTTACCTGAGTGTGAGAAAGCTGCAAACTCTCTGAGCTCCAATCTTTACATCTGTAAAATGGAGGTTGGCACTGGGGTAGCTCCCTAATTTAACTATAATGAGACACAAATGAAATAACATATCTTAAACACCTTATAAATGAAGATGAAAGTAATAGTAGCAATACTAACAATAACTTGTTTTAATATTTTCACATTATTGACAAAATATAAAAATGTCAAATAACAAATTAATATTACTAATAGTGGTAGGGCACGATGTTTAATGAAACTTAAAAATAGAAAAATACACTTCTAAAATCATTTTCACAAACTCAAAATAGGCATCACAAAGCTGCATGACAAATGAACTCAATGTGGTAGACTTCTAATATGAGGTTAAAATTGTGACAAGCAATAGAAATAAAATAGAGCATATCTCTCTTTCTTTAGATAAAAGTCTGATGAATTTTCCATTCCTTATATGTTATAAATTTATTTCTCCCTTTATTTTCATTTTCTTCTTGAAATTTACTCAGTCTATAAAGTAGCATAAACAATGCCCCCAGTCCCATTATATTTTCCAAGTTATTTAAGTTCAAGTGTAACTGTGGAACTAATGTTTAATCCACAAATAAATGAATGATTAGCATTCATTTAACACTTTCATCCCTAGAAACATATCTGAGGCAAATTTGAATTTCCTTTGAAAAAATGAGAATCTGGCTACAAATTTTCAATTATGATAGAATTAAACTGAAAATACTTTAAATACAAAAGTCACACATTTTAACCTAGAAAACTATTTAATATTTTAGTCAGTTGTAACATAAATAAAACCACACATCAAGCATCTTGAATATTTTCATCTTATGTTTATGTTGTAATTAAATTCACCCATCTGTGTAGTTCAGAGACCACCATCATCTGGTTTCTCAAACTCCATTAGCTTGATATTCAAAAAGACTGCTATACACTGTCATGTCTTTGATGTCCTTAAAGTTCATCTGACTCATCACTTAAGTTCAGCATGAAAAGTTCAATTGTGGATATTGAGATTCTTTCATAAACATTGAATAGTCAGGTACTTGCATTGATGTCACTTTAATGAATAACTAAATAAAATTAGAACTAGCTTTTTGACATAACTTGGAGATTTTTCTTCCATAAAAGTAACCAAAATAGCACACATAATTATAGCGATCCTTTAGGAACAAAAAAAGCATTCACAAGTTCAGAAAATGGGTTTCAGACACATGGGGTCCCATCTGCTAGCTGCTCCAATTTTAAAGTGCAAAGCTCAAAGCCTAGTAGAATTGGTGGGCTGAAGCTTTTTTGGAGGTAATGTGCCCAGTGGAAGATTAGGATAAAAAATTTTAGATAACAGATAATAGAGTCTGAATAGTATGACTAGATGGCTAGTCTTGAGACCTGTGTATCCAAAATCACAGATTTTTAGATTTAGATGAGACACAAGAAACTGTCTTTCAACTCACATTCCAAAGAATCACACATACTTTACAAGTGATTATCTAGTCTTGCTTGAATCCCTGCAAGGAAGTTCCCTCTCAAGGTTTCTCATTCATTTTTAGACAGAGCTAATTGTTGGGCAGTTTTTCCTGACACAAAAACATTAATTGACCTCTTTAAAATGCCCATGCTTTCGTTTTCTTTCTCAGGTCAAACCAAGAAAATTGAATTCCTTTGTATGTTAAGATTCTTCAGGTGCTAGAAGACAATTATGTCCTTGGAGTCTTCATGTTAAATATCATGGGACATGGTTTCACAGGAGGAAGGCAAGGGCATTTTAGAGAGGGCAGTAGAAGTTAATCCAAAGATCAGAGACCAGAAGTCCCTCTGTACTCTGTCCTAAGCAAATCTTTCTGGAATGTTGTGTTTATTTCTGAATGCCAAAATCAAGAATATGATCACCTAAGGAATATGCACAGTAAGTCCACAGGATTACTAAAGGTCCTTCAGGTGATAGAAGACAATTATGTCCTTGGAGTCTCCTCCTCCAAGTTAAATATCTCCATGTTTACTTTCTCCAGATGCTCATGGGACATGAACTCAAGAACATTTGTATTAACTTCTAGTGGTGTAGAGAATTGTGAATGAAGCAGAAACAAAATCTGTTAAATGGGAGGAGGTTCCTACTCTTGAGAATCTGTCTCCCTTCAAAGCTGTTACTTGTATCTTGTCCCTATTTTCCCTTTCATTTAATTTTGGCCTGGATGCTGCTGGGCAGGAAGTGATATGTTGAAAGGGTAGGAAGGACCATTACATGATTTGACATTGGGGGTTACCTGGCTTCAAGGTGTAGGCCCACTCCCAAGCACCAGCCTCTGTCCAACCTACCATAGAGGGGTATATAACAGGAAGTACCACCCCCTTTGAGTTCTCTGGTTTATTCCAGAAGGATGGGGCTTTCTATGACTCTTCATTAATCCATGTGGAGCTTCATGGGCCTCACTATGTGGCCTGGTTAAGCCAAACCTCATGGCTGCCTGCCTCTCTCTCTCTCTCTCTCTCTCTCTCTCTCTCTCTCTCTCTCTCTCTCTCTCTCCAGACTTCAGCTGAGCATGGCAACGGCAACTGACCTTCCAAGATGAATTAGCAATCCATGTGGCTTTTCTTAATCTCTTCTTAACTTTCCTATTACTTTATTTCAAATTGTAACTTCTTTTAATAAATCTCTATTTTCTTTTACACCTGCATTCCGGGGTTGAAAGAGTGAATCTTCACAGGTGAATAATCGAGCCAAATCAGCAACACTAAGATGGTATATTATACTGCTAACTCATTTTAAGACTGAAGTTCACTAAAACTGCTAGACGTTTTTTTCAGACAGACTATTGCTTCACCATGCCTACCCTATTCTGAACCTTTGAAATTGATTTTTAGAACCTAAATGAAAGACTTTATATTTTCTCCTTCTGGCTAGCACTTTGGGACTTTAGGCCTGCCTCTGACTTATCCCAACTCTAACAATGGACAGGTCACTGAATCTTTCAGTGTGCTTCAGTCATTTCTCTAAAATTATATTAAAATGATTCACTTATCTGCAATGGTAAAGGAATCACCCAGACCTTATATATTCTTTAATTAACCAAAAGCATATGTCCAGATTGGTCCATCAGTAAGTTAATAAACATTTCATGATTATATATGTGCCAGGACATGAACTAAATACTGGAATCATAAAGAAAGGCAAAGTATAGTCTTTGCTTTCAAAGACTTCAGAATGGGGGGATATAATATATAAATGACTACATACAAAATATATGGAAGCTAAATTGAAAATAATCAACAAAGGGACAGGTACTAGAATTAAAAGAGATTAGGAAAGGTTTTTGGTAGGTAAGATTTTAGCTAGGACTTTAAGGAAGCCAGGAAAGGCAGGAACCATAGATAAGGGAGAGCATTTCAAATATAGGAGATAGCAGGGGGAAATCCCCAGAAGTCAAGAGACTGAGTGTCTTGTTCAAGGTATAACAAGGAGATCAGCATAATTAATTCATAAGGTATTTGGGAGGTGGGGGGAGAGGGGAAAGACAGGCTGGAATGGGGTGGGGAAGGAGAGGAGAGTGGGTAACATGAAGGTCTGAATATCTACAGTGCATTTTATATTTATTCATGGCGTGGGGAGAAGAAGAGAGTAACATGGTTAGACTTGGAAAATTCCTTTAGCAACTAATTAAAGAATAAACTGGAGTAAGGCAGAGAATTGTCAGGGATACCAACCTGCAGAGAGAGAGAGAGAGAGAGAGAAAGAGAGGATAGAAAGATAGTTAAAGAAAGATACATACATAGGTACATATAGATACATAGACAGAGATACCTAGATACATAGATAAAATAGTCTTTTGAGTTCCTGAATCATCATAGATTGTTGGATAGACAAGAAGGTGAATTGAATATTCAAAATATAAATGAATAGATCTAAGCCCGATCTTCCTTTCTGGACTAGTGTAGTACTCAGAATTTCCACTTTTAGATTTATCAATTTGGCTTAAATAATTATATCTCCAGAAGGTCCTATTAAAATGCAAATATATTATCTAGGAAGGCTAGCACATTAACTCATTAACATCTATTAGCACTTAGCTACAGATCAGTTTATCATATCACAGAACAATCATCAGAGCCCTGGGGAATTAGGATAAAAAAATGCAGAAGTCAAGTGAGAATCTCTGAAGGGTGAGCATTGCTGAATTAAGGGCAGGCTGTAGCAGAGCTTCCTCCCAATAAAGAGCCTTGGGTAGCTGGGAGCAGGAGTGTACTGGAGCCAGCTTAAACCAGCTTGTGAGAGTAAATTGTTAAATTTTAGTGTGAGCATTTGATGCTCAGAAATCAGTAAACACTACAAATAAGAGTTAATTTATTTTTTCTTGATTGCCTAGACTTAAGAATACAATGGAGAAATTGGTAATGATGCAGATTAAATTTAAGTGCACTAGTATTTTTTTTCCAGAGTCAATTGTTAAACATTTAACAACACATTGCTTTTCAGATGCATTAGAGGATGCTTATAGAAACCAGAGGACCACTGATTTCTTCCCAAATGGGGGAAAATCATATTAAAAGTGAATCAAAATTGTATTATTGAATCCTAAAGCACAAACGTGATCACTTCACACCATGCTCAATAAAATTCTTTGGTTTTCTATCATTAGAGCAAGACCAGGATAAATGAATAACAGTTCCAAAGAGAAAATTTAAGCTTGATTTCACAATCGATTTCCCAGCTGAGCTAAACAAAAAAAAATGGAATAGATAATTTCTAGATGTAATAGATTATCTACTCTGGAGGTTTTCAAGATGAGACTGAATTATCCTTTCTCAGGTATGTGACAGTGGGGGATTCCATTCAATTCAACATACATTTCTAAGCATCTACTCTGTCCCTAACAAAGTGCTAAATGCTGGCGATACTCAGCCCTCCAGAAGCTTAAAGTCTAATGGTAAAAGAAACATAAAAAGAAGTTGAAAAGAAGTGGAATTCAAAGGGGAACCAAGGGGCATGAGATTATCTAAAGTAAAACTATGAAAGGAGAGTATCTAATAGAAAATAAAGACTTAGCTGAAAAATTTTGATCCCAGCCCTCTATAAAGTAAGATTTTTAGGTGGATTTAATGTAACTTCCTCTAGCCCTCTAATCAAAGAATAGAGTGAGGGATTGAAAAGATGTTAATATCAAAACTTGAGGTGATTACCAGGATCCCTTCCTTCATTCAAATTTTGTGCTTTTGTGATTTAGATTCTGTTCTGTGAATACAAAAATGAAAAATAATACAATCCATATCAATAGCTATTCACAAAATAAAATGTGGGACATTAAAGATAAGTGTATAATTAAAGTCTAACAGAGAAAGATGAGCAATCTGAAAAAAGAAATATAAAATCTAACACCACCACTGGCTGCAAATGACAAGAGGAAAGTACTAGAACAATGCTTCTGGTCTATTCAGTACAAATTTATGTTCATAAGATCAAAGGATGGTGATAATTATCCACTCTTAAATAGGGTTTTATGGTTTGCAAAGTACTTTATACATATTATTTCATTTGATCATAGAATCATAGATTTTTGGCTAGAAAGGGCCTCAAAGACAATCTTACTTAAGACAATGCAGAGACTAGAATACTGATGATTGTAGAAGGAATAGTTAATTCTTTTTTTACTTCTTGAATTAAATTTCTTATTTCAGAGCCACACTAAAATTGCAATCAGCAGAATTCCATATGAGTTTATAAAATTTGGACATATTCATCATGTCACCAAACCTCTGCCATCAAAAAAAAATGTTTTGGGAGGTGTTGATTTTATTTTGCTTCAACTTCCATCGGTCCTGGAAGTTATGTCCCAACTGAGGAAATGATGAAATTGAAATTAAAACATGAAATTAAAATAATGAGATTGAAAAATATTTTAATATACTGATAAACAGAATTGTTCTGGCAATGCAGAATTCTCAACTAGAGAGAATTGATATAACATGACCTTACACTATGCTATATGTCACAAAAGATTAAGAAATATATCTAAGACATAAAGATAAATATGATCCCATTGCCTGGGAATTTGCCTGATTCAAACCTGATTTTGAACCTGTGAGCTATTATGAAGAATTTGTAAAAGTGAGGGGCAGAGCCAAGATGGCAGCTTGGAGACAGGAATTCCCAGAAACTCGTCCCCCCCAAAAAAAATCTAAAAGTTTTCAAATGATGACTCTAGCAAAAATTTAGAGGGGCAGAACCCACAGAAAGCCTGAATGATACAATTTCCAAGTCCAAGACAATTTAGAAGTTCCACAGGAAACATCTATTTCACTACGACTTGCAGATTGGAAAAAGCCACAGCGCAGTCACAGCTGCAGCCACACACAACCAGGCCGGGAACCTGGGTCTATGGCAGAGGGGGTAGTTTCCAGACCTCTTGGCTCAGGGATCATTGGGGACAGCCTGAAGAGGTTGTGAGAGAACCCTGCCACACCAGAATGAGTGGAGAGCAGAGCAGCCACAGAGCAGCCCTGCTGTGAGAACTTGCAAGGGGAGTCTGTATAGTTACCCAGTGCATCCAGAGCTCTCAGTCCATAGATGACAAGGGAGTAGGGGAGACTACAGAATTCTCTCTACACTCCTTGAGGCAGGACTCAACTGTATGCACACACTCAGACCCAGGTTGCAGTCTGAGTCCCCACAACATTACCATAGCTGATCAGGGCCCATTCTCACAGCTCCAGGGCAGAGGGGAGGGCTGAACACAAGCAATAGAGCAGTCAGAGCCTCTCATAAGACCATGGAGGAATCAAGGTTCCTGTGGGTTTTCCAAAAAAATCCCAAAGCCTTGGAAGTATGGTAAATCAGGCATAGGCTGGGGATATGAGCAAACAACAGAAAAAGAAGACTCTGACCATAGAATCACTTTGGTCCCATGGAGGATCAAAATACATACTCATATGATGACAAAATTGAAACTTCTGTATCCAGAACCTCCAAGAGAATAGAAAATTGGCTCAGACTATGGATGAGTTCAAAAAAGTCTTTGAAAAGCAATTAAAGGAGGTAGAAGAAAAATTAGGAAGAGAAATGAGAGCAATGAAGATAAATCATAAAAACCAAGTCAGCAATTTGGTGAAAAAAATACAAAAAAAATACTGAAGAAAATAACATATTAAAGCAGTTTAGGTCAAATGGAAAAAGCAACTCAAAAGGCAAATGAGGAGAAGAATGCCTTAAAAAGCAGAACTGGCCAGCTGGAAAGGAGATAAAAAAATCTCTCTGAAGAAAATAACTCCTTCAAATACAGAATGGAACTAAAGGATGACTTTTCAAGACCTCAGGAAGAAATAAAACTATACAAAAGAAACCAAAAATTAGAAGAAAATGTGAAATATCTCAATGGAAGAACAAAGATTATTTAAAAATTATTTGGCTACCTGAAAGTCATGACCAGGAAAAGATTCTAGATGTAATTTTTCAAGAAATAATACAGTAAAATTGTCCTGATATCCTAGAAGCAGAAGATGAAATAGAAATTGAGGGAATTCACTGATCACTGCCTGAAAGAGATCCCAAAAGAAAAACTTCCAGGGAGCCAAATTCCAAAACTCCCAAGTCAAAAAAAATAGTAAAAGCTGCCAGAAACAAGTGATTCAGCTACCATGCCTCTTTATTTGAGATTACACAGGACCTGGAAACATCTACATTAAAGGTGCATAGGACTTGGAATTTGATATTCCAGAAGACAAAAGATCTTGCTTTACAACTGAGAATCAACTGCCTAGCAAAACTAAACAGCCTCTTTCAGGGGAAAAGATGGACTTTCAATGAAACAGGAAACTTTCAAACTTTCAAACTTTCCTATTGAAACAACCAGAGCTGAACAGAAAATTTGATCTCCAATCACTGGAATTAGTGGAAACATAGAAAGGGCAGATGAGAAGGACTAACTATGAGGAACTTAGTGATGTTGAACTGTTTGTATTTCTGCATGGGAAGATGAATCTGATAACTCAAAATGATTTGTCTCATTTATAAGAGCAGTTAAGAGGGAGCATGTATAGACAAGGCACAGGAAGGAGCTGAATATAATGGTATAATATAGTAAAAAGATGGAAACAATGGGTGATAAAGGAAAGTACTGGGAAGAAGAGAAAGGAGAGGAAGAAGGGGCTAAGATATTTCACATAAGAATAAAGAAAAAGCTTTTACAATGGAGTGTAATGGGGGAAGGTGAGAGGGAATGAGTGAGCCTACATTCTTTTCAGAAATGGCTCAGAGAGAAAATAACATACACACTTATTAGGGTATAGAAATATATCTTACCCTAGAGAAAAATGAGAGGAAAGGGAAGGGATAAGGGAAAACTGGAGGAGAGAAGGAGGGGAGTAGGTGATGGAAGAGAGGGAAGATTGTGAGAGAGGGTATCAGATGCAATACACTTCTGAACAGGGACAGGATGAAAGGAAAGAGAGAATGGAATAGATGATAATGGGGAGGAATAGAATGGAGGGCAATACAGCTAGAGATAGCAACTGTGGGAAACATATTGAAGCAACTTCTCTGGTAGCTTATGATGGGGAAGGCAACTCATCCCAGAGAGAGAGAGGGTCATTGGAATCTGAACACAGAATAATATACTTTTTTCCCCCCTCTCTCACTATCATTGAGGTTTCTGATCTTTTGGGGGGAAGGGGGAGTTGTGATTACTCCCATAACAAGATTATTGTAATAACATAAAATAAATAAACAAAAAAGAAAAAAAATTTTAAAAGTGAATTGTTCATCAGGATATCAAATATGATGAATTGGGGAGGGAAGTCAAAAACTTGCGATTGAATGTCAAATCAGGTAGACAAGTGATTTGATTTAAAAACATATTGAATATTAAAGTTTTGAGAGGTAAATATTATAAGATTTTCTCTACATAGATTAATGCAATTATTTTGTTTTGTGTCAAGTTATTTACACATGAAAATAAGGAGTCTTCCTCTTCTTCTTCCTCTTCCTCCTTCTCCACTTCCTTCTTCTCTACCTTCTCCTTCCTCCTTTTCCTCTTCTTCTTTATCCTTCTCTTCCATTTAATTTATGCTTTTTGAGTTTACACTTACTCATTTCTAAAAATCTTTCTCTTTTCATCCTTCTTTGTTATGAAGGAAATTAATTAAGCAAAAATCATCCATACTCATATGAATGTATTTGTCCGACCAATACAAGTTTAGAATTATCTTCCACAGGTGGGGCATAAATATTCCAAGTGAACACCTGATGTGTTTACTCTAAACTTGCATCTCACATTTTCTTTGAGTGGCTTTAATTCTGCCTTGCTAATAGAGCCCAGTACCCTCATTGGTGAGGGCACACTTTGCTGGACTGTCTGGTGCCAATGTCTCACATGCTAAATATTCAATTCTAAATTTCTTAAGAGAGACCTTCATGGTGTCCTGATATCCCTTCTTCTGACCCCCTTGTGATCTCTTGCTCCATGTGAGTTCTTCATAAAATAGTATCTTTATCAAGCATATGTTTGACATTCTAAAAACCATGCCAGATCATTGTAGTTGTGCTCAGTATAGTAATATTTGAATGGTTAGCTGTTTAGCCTGAGAAAGGAACTCAGTGTCTAGTATCTTCTGCCAGGTGAGCATCAGAATCTTCCTAAGACAGCTCAAATGAAAGAGATTCAGTGTCTAACAAGGTGCTGGTAGGCTGTGCAGGTTTCAGAGGCATACAACAATGAGGTCAGCACAATGAATGGCTCTGTAGACCTTCAGTTTGGCAGTTAGTCTAATACCTCTTCTCTTGCACTTTCTTTCAGTCTCCCAAATACTGAACAAGCTCTAACAATGTATGTATCAACCTCATCTTCAATGTATACCTCACTGGAAAGCATACTGTCCAGATAAGTAAACTTATGCACAGTATTCATAATCTCTCCATTTGCTGTAATCAATGGTTACATATATGGAAGTTGAATTTTCTTGCTGATAAGTGTCAGTCCAAAATTAGCAACCAGTTCATACTTTATTGCATCTCAGCTTCAGAGGCTGTATATGCAAACAGTCTTCGGTCTTGGTTTGTAACCTTTTCAAGTTGAACAGTTTACCAACAGTGTGGTAACTGAACTTATCCTTCATCATCAGTGAAGATATTTGGTAATCAGGCTGAAAACAACATGGGAGCAAGAACACATCTTTGTTTCACTCTATTGGTGATCAGTAAATCTTGAAAGCATATCCAGAACCTGGGCAAGCATGCCATAATGAAACCGATATACAATACTGATGAACTTCAAAGAGAAACCAAATTTTGATAAAATTTTCCATAAGCTTACAGAAATAATGGTATCAACTGCCTAAGTCAAATTTACAAATATCATATAATGACCTCTATTCTGCTCCTGTCATTTTTTTCCCCTGGATTTGTTGGTCATCAAATACCATATATACTGTTCCTCGATACTTTCTATAACTCTGAGAAAGATGAAGGATAGGTGAAGGACAAGCCTGTTGAGAGTCCTGGAAAGAATTTTACCAGCAATTACTAAGAGAGAAACACCCCTGTAATTTTCAAAGGACAATTTATTCCCTTTACCTTGAATTCTTGGGGGATAACCTCTGTATTCCATATGAACTGGAAAATTTCAGTTTTTAGATGAGCCATAGAATATCCACTTTGTAAATCTCAGCTGGAATAGAATCAGCACCAGATGCTTTGCCACATGAAAGGAGTCTAATGGCATTCAAAACTTTTTCTTCAATTGGAACTTCACCTAAGAAAAGATTGACTTCAACTTGAGGTAAACAGTCAATGGCTTCTGCATTGATTTAATGATGGTCTGTTAAGAACACTATGGAAATATTCAGCCTGTCTCTCTAGAATCATGTCCCTATCACTAATCAATGTGACTACATCAGCACTGCATAGTTGAGATGCACAGTATCTTTGACCCATAAATAGCCTTCAAGGAATCATAAAAAGCACTTTAGATACTAACTATCTTCATAAAACTGAATTGAATCTGCTTTCTTACTGAAGCAAATGATTTGCACCTCTCTAAACTTCACTTGTCCTTTACACTTAATAGAATTAAATTCTGCCTTCTTAGAAATGAATGAATTATTCTTCTGGCAAACCCAATGGATGTCTCAGTTTTTCATTTAGCAGCTTCTGCATTTCCCCATCATTTTCATCAGATAAGTCTTGATTTTTGTGATTTTTCTGGCTAAGATGAGTAAATTCAGTGCTGAACACCAGATCTCTTAAAGTTGCCCACTCTTTTCTGCTCCACTGTTGCCAACTCTGTTTTGGCTCAGTTTTGCCTCTAAGTTAGCAACGTACTATTCTTGCTCAGAGAAGCACTCTAATCTCTTGACATGAATTCTTCTGATAATCACTTTTCCTTGGGGTTGCTGCTTTGGTTGAATGTGAATACTTAACTTAGAAAGGAGGAGCCTGAGATCAGTCCAGCACTCTGCATCACATACTGCATTTCTCATTCTCACATTCTGTCTGACTCTTCTCCTTACAATCACATAATCTATCAGATGACAGTGTTTGCTGTGAGGGTGCATCCAACAAGTTTTATTGAGTTTAGGTAAATGGAAGACAATATTTGCAATGGGAAGATCATAAGATGCACAAGTCTTCAGTAGTAGGTGACAGCAGCTGTTGCTGTTTCCAACTCCATTCCTCCCAAGGGTTCCCTGCCACAACTGGTAGGTTTAGCCTAATCTAGCATTAAAGTCACCCAGAACTATAAACTTGTCCTCATTTGGTACAGTGATGATAAGGTCTCCAGGTCTTCATAAAATTTTTCTTTAACTAAATCAAGGTTCATCATGGTGGGACCATAGCCATTGATCATGGTAGTGTAGCAAATTCATTGTCATGAGCCTGTTGTCTATTCCTTTTTGTGCAAGGCAATGAGGTTAAGTGACTTATCCAAGGTCACACAGCTAGGTAATTATTAAGTGTCTAAGGCTGGATTTGAACTCCTGATTCCAGGACTGGTGCTCTATCCACTGTGCAACCTAGCTGTCCCTGTTAATTCCTTTTGATAAGCATTCAAGCTGGTTGACTAGATTAGTTTTGAATGCAAAATCTACCCCAGTTTCCCTGTGCTTCCCCTATATCTCTTCAGAAAAATTTGTATTCAGTTTCAACCAGTAATCTGACCTTCATTTGCCAGCCTTGTTTCATTCATGGTTGCTATTTGGTTATGATATTGACTGAGTACTCTTTTTAAAATTTTTTTAGGTTTTGTTTTTTTTTTTGCTAGGCAAATGGGGCTAAGTGGCTTACCCAAGGCCACACAGCTAGGTAATTATTAAGTGTCTGAGGCCAGATTTTCACTCAGGTACTCCTGACTCCAGGGCCAGTGCTCTATCCACTGCACCACCTAGCTGCCCCTTTGATATTTGCTGAGTACTATTGCAACAAAAGCTGATCGTTTTTCAAGTCTATTTGATCTTGTGTTGTCTATAAGTGTATGTATATTCCATTCTCCAATAGTGAGTGGAATGTCCTTTGAAGAAGGTTTTATTCATTATTTGTGTGTGTGTGTGTGTGTGTGTGTGTGTGTGTGTGTGTGTGTGTGTTTCAAATGCAGGGTGGAATCCCCACCAACTGGGTTGGGTAAGCAGACAATTTTTAGGGTAACTTTTCTAGCCCCTTCCTCACACTTAGGAGGTGAGCAGTATAATCAGGCCCAAGTAGTTGCCAAATTCCACTGCTGCTTCCAGTGAGGAAACAATTCTATGGTCTGAGTTGCCTGTGTGTAGGGCTATGACTACAGCTCCCAGAGTATGCTACTTCATCATTTGCCTGCCACCATAGGACCTTGAGATAAGAATGGTAATGTAGTATAGGTGATATATTTTGGTTTGTGTGTAAATTGAATTTAAGTGAGGTAGAGCTGCATAAAGCCTTCAACCTCACCTTCTCTTCCAAAGTCCTCATGATTCAATGGCAAGACAGAGTCAAGATAACTGAAGATGGCCCTGGACGAAATGGATGACCTTGGCATCTTTGATGTCAAGCTCTAGGTGTTCCATGGCATCTACTTCATGGCCGTTGGAACAAAGTGTCCTCAACCACCCATTCCATCAGTGAAAAACTCCACATGCTTTAGGTAGACACTATCCCACCCCAACTCACTGATGAGTTAGAGACTACCTCGGTAACCCTCAACGGACTTTAGTACTCCTGCTGAAATGGTTTGTCAGGGTGTAGCTGCTATGCATAGTTTAGCTTCTTGGAGCCACAGGTAACCATTGGGTGGCTCAAGTGGACATCAAACCCAGAAAGCAGCCCTGAAAAGGACTGGGCAACCTTCACACCAGAGGTACTAGTCTTCTTTGAACACCCTATATCCTCACCTGCTCAGGGTCGATCTGAATTTATTCCTCCTTTATCATCATCAGAATACCACAATGATTCCCTAAGCCTTGTCTTGGTCCTTACTGTGGTCTTCAGGTGCTTGAATGCAGCTCTCTTCTCTCCTATACATCATCAATACCCAAGCTACACTCTCCTTCTTTCCCTACCATGACTAATCGGTGAACCAGGGCAACTCTGTACTACTCCAGTCCTATTATTGATCATGCCTCAGCAACAACTTGAGTGAACATACCATCCACCACTCTTTTTTTAAGGTGTTTTTTTGGCAAGGCAAATGGGGTTAAGTGGCTTGCCCAAGGCCACACAGCTAGGTAATTATTAAGTGTCTGAGGTCGGATTTGAACTCAAGTACTCCTGACTCCAGGACTGGTGCTCTATCCACTGCACCAACTAGCCACCCCACATCCACAATTCTTGCTTTGATTCATCTACTAGTAGACTGTGGATTTATGTTATAAATTGTCAGCTGGGCACTTCTTGCATCAAGATAATTATTTTACCCCTCCCTATTCAATTCACCATCCCTTAGTACAATGAAAATTTCTATCTCTATGAAGAAGCTGTTCAGAAAATATTTTTAGACCACAAAAATCTACACCTACAGAAGGCTAAAACTAAGCACTACAACAAGTTACTACCACAGCAAGAGAAAATTTTAGAGTATAGAATAAAGCTAAAAGAACCACTTTGTGTGTTTGGGTTTGTTTTGTTTTGTTTTTATAAAGAAATGGGGTAAAGGGACTTGCCCAAAGTCACACAGCTAGGTAATTATTAAGTTTCTGAGGCCAGATTTGAACTCAAGTCTGCCTGATTCCAGGGCTGGTATTCTATCCACTGACCCACCTAACTGCCTCCCACAAGGACCACTTTTTGAAGGAAAGTTGGAGTTATATAAAAATATTGCAATCATAATTATAAACTATGCAGTTGACAGGGGATTAGCTTCAATATTCTGTGTGCTTCCTGTTCCTTTGAAAGCAAGGACTACTCAGTACACCTTTGAGATTTTCTATTTTCTGCATACATAATAGAACAAAGCTTAATATCATACCCTGACCCAAATGGTCAAGAACTTAAGAAGGCATGATAGAAATACCATGATAAATATAAGACTTATGGCTATTTTTACCCAGTCATACTTGCAAGGTATCAGACAATGTGTCATCCACATCACATATTGGTCAATGTCATGACTGTTTTCCCAAGGGGAAACTCAACCTTTAATTCTTCCTCTAACTCTCCATAGTACTTGACATTTTTAGTAGCAGCAAGTTCTGTTTTTTTACAAATATTCATGAATAAAACTTACAACATCTCTAATAGCTCCTGAGTTTAGCATGAGATCAGATCCTATCAGCACATATGAGATGTATGCCCACAATTGTTATCAAATAGCATGAATAAAGAGAAGCCAGATAATGATGTATCCATGAG
This sequence comes from Macrotis lagotis, assembly GCF_037893015.1. NCBI lineage: Eukaryota > Metazoa > Chordata > Mammalia > Peramelemorphia > Peramelidae > Macrotis > Macrotis lagotis. The sequence continues at coordinate 103,428,384 of NC_133663.1, forward strand.
TTCAGGCTCATCTAGCTGATAATCAGTTGATAACCACGTTGATGAATTAGTGATGATGAATGTTGAACTCTGCTATAACCACATGTTTTATATAGCAGAATGAGCTTCTTTGAATACTAGGGCAGGTCAAGAACTGATGAAATATATGGTAAATGCTAGGCAGTACCATAGGAATTTTTCATATGGATGAAACATGGATGACTGAATCATATTGCCCATCCAAATAAAATTATAATGTGATTGTTTAATATGCTTTTAATTTTTTTTATTTTTTTATTTCCAAATATATATTTTCCTCCCTCCCTACTCTTGGTTTCAGAAATAAAAAATAAAAATAAGGCAGGGGTGAGGAGAGAGAAAAGAAAATAGATGAAGAAAGCTAATCAGCACATAATTTAATCTTTTGATATATGCAATATTACAAATGTATAATCTACCTCTCCAGTCAAGTGAAGGAATTGAATTTTCTCATCTTTCTGGCATTAGCCAGGTTGTTTCAATGTTTCTCTTTTTTATTAATGCAAAAATTATGTTATTTAAATTGTTAATTAAAGAGCAGATATTGTTCCTCCTATTGAAATTGTTACTGTTATGTTTGTTGTTTTCCTAGCTGTCCTCACATCACTTTATGTCAGAAGTTCTCCTATGCTTTTGTGAATTCTTTATATTTATTATTAATTATGGACAGGTTTTCTGCTAAGTTATATTACCTGGATCCTGGAACCTGAGTTTAAATCATCCACCTAGTAACTTAGCACACTGAGTCATTTATATTCTTTTTTACTCAGCTTCCCCATCTGTAAAATAGGGATCTCTCTCACAAAATGTAAGAATCACATGAATTATCATAATAAAACATTTGGGCAAGTCATAGAGTTCTAAATAAGTGTTAGTTTTTTATCATTGCTATTAGCAGTAGTATTAAAATTATTTATACTATTATTACACAGAAAAAAATTCAGTTACATTCAAGCACCACAGTTATGCCAATCATCAATTACTAAGCAGAGATTTTGTTTATAGTTCTTTGCTATTAAAAAGTGTTCCTATGAATATTTAGTTTATATTATATATTAGATGCTTCTATCTTCAAACTTTTGGGAGTGTATATCTAACTTGAGGATTGTTTAGGTGAAAGGATACATATGTTTTAGTCACTTCCCTTATATATTACTTGTTTTGTGGAATGATGGGATTTGTTTGTGGTTTTTTTCTTTGCCATTTTACTAGATATGAGGTAAAATTTCATAACTGTTTTAATTTCATTCCTCTCATCAGTGATTTGGAACAATATTTCATATGGTAGTTAAATGTTGCAATTCTTCTATTTTAGAAATATTTTTCATGTAATTTGACCAGTTATGAACTGCGGAATATCTCTCAATCTTACATGTGTTCATTGATTCATTTTATATCAATCTATCTATCTATCTATCTATCTATCTATCTATCTATCTATCTATCTATATATATATATCTTACATGTGTTCATTGATTCACTTTATATCTATCTATATATATTTATATCTTTATATATATATTTTATTAGAGATATTTTATGCCAAAGTTTTTAATTTTTTCCCCAATAAGAACATTCTTTATTGTTCTGAGATGATTTTGTTATGTTAAATCATTTCCATTTCATGTAGGCAAAATTCTCTATTTTATACTTTGTAAACATCTCTATTTCTCATTTCATCAAAACTTTCATCCACACTTTTGGTTATATTTCTACTATATTTATATTATGTATGAAATATAATAATAATATTGGATATCCATTTTGAGTTCATTGTGGCATGTGATTAAACATGTTGGTCTAAACCTAATTTATAACAATCTGTTTTCCAGTTTTCCCGGTAGTCCTTATCAAGCAGAGAGTTCTTTCCTGGTGATTTATGTTCTCAGTTCTAAATTCAATTATTTCTGATTCTTCCTCATGTAGCAGAAATAAACCAACTATTTTTTAAAAAAAAACTATTAAACAGGCAGGTAGGTGGCACAGTGAATAGAGCACCGGCCTCGGAGTAAGGAGTATCTGAGTTCAAATTCGACCTCAGACACTTAAAAATTACCTATCTGTGTGGCCTTGGGCAAGTCACTTAATTACCATTTGCCTTGCAAAAAAACTAAAAAAAGTATTAAAAAAATTTTAAGATAACTGCTCTACTACATAAAACAAAAACTGAAGACATTGAGTTAATAAATATTTATAAGTACCTACTATGTATCACGAACTTCTACTACATTTAAGGAAATAAAAGAAAGCAAAAGACTGTCCTGGTTCTCAAGAACTTCCCATTAAAAATACTATTCTCTCTTCATTCTTACTTTTTAAAACTATTTTCCTTGACATTCATTTTTATTTATCAGGAAGGATTCTTTTATTTTGCTTGATTTTAAAAGTATCATTTTGGTTACAATATCAGGAAATCTGGAATTAATTTAATTATTATCATCCTATTATCATTTTATTATATTTGGATAAATATATATATGCATATATATAAGACTTTCTTTCAATTGTGTTCATATATATATATATATATATATATATATATATGCAGTTGTGGATTGAATCCCAGATATTTAATTATTTTAGATATTTTAAATGGTGTTTCTTTCCTTTCTTTTTCTCTCTGTTATATTTTTATTACTTAAAAGAAACCTTGTAATTTTATTGCACTATACTTTTGAAACTATTAATTGTCTAATTTTTTGCTGGTTTTCTTAGATTTACTAAGTAAACCATCCTTTAAATGATTTTTTTGTTACTGGCTGTCTTACCAAAACATATCTAAAGGCCCTTCCAACTTATAATCTAATACCCTATTTATGAACTAATCAACAAGTTGGAATTTAACTTTTCATAACTTGGATATTACTCTTTAAAAATAGAGATTCCATTCTCCTTTAAAGATGAGGAAACTAAGACTCACAAAGAGGTATCTAAGGTAACACAGATAGTAAGAGGCAAAAACCACATATTGACTTTGATCCAGGGGTCCATTTCATACATGTAAGTTATATCTTCAACAAAAAAAAGAAAATCAGTTTATCTACAGCATTACTAATCTTTAAGTTTAAAGTGCTCATTCCTGAGAAATCTGTTAATTATGGTTTGATCATTTATTTTCAGTTCAGTTGGGAGTTGCATCTTATTCTTCTCTCTGCAGCCCTAAGTACATTCCCTAATCTTATATCTCTACTAATATATAATTGATACTTTAAATTGTAATTCAGATTTATATAATACCATGGGTTTTGCAAAAGAAGTTCCTCACAGTAACCATGGATTAGGAAAGCCCCCATTTTATTGTTAAGGAACTGAATGTTTATGTATAAACGTGATTTAATACAGCTAGTAAGTAATGTAGGCAAGATTCAAAGGCAAGTCTTCTCATTTTGTTTTCAATCTTATCTACTTTTCCTCCAGAAGAGTAAAATTTTAGAACTAAGAAAGATGTGAGAGGATGTTTATTCCTTCATTCTTATTTTACATATAGGAAACTGAGATGTAGAAAGATTGTTATGTTCCATGGCCACATAGGTAGTCAGCAACATTTCTTAAACTCGAATACATGACTCCTGATGCTGCCCACCATTTTTCTTGTTACTTTATTGCTAATTGATTCACTACGGACAACAACTCAAATCCCAGTGAACATGATTTATTGGAGAAAACTTTAACTTATGTATTATGTGCATTTTGAAGAATTTTTTTCAGATAGATTCACAATGCAACCGAATTAACCTTTCTTCCCTTTGCAATTTTTTTTTTTTTTTAGTTTTTGCAAGGCAAATGGGGTTAAGTGGCTTGCCCAAGAACACACAGCTAGATAATTATTAAGTGTCTGAGGTCGGATTTGAACTCAGGTACTCCTGACTCCAGGGCCAATGTTCTATCCACTGCACCACCTAGCCACCCCAAAATTTTTTTAAAATTTAAACAGACCATTACGGATCTATCCTTTAACAGAAGCTAAGAGAATGTATTGTTTTTCTATATTAAAATACAATGTATAATTTCATATGATAGATAAAAAATTGCATCAATTAAGGAGTGAAAATTTGAGTTTCTGGAAACATAAGAGCTGATTGGGTATTATCTAACCAAGACAATAAACAATATTTATTAAGTGCTTACTTTTATCCCATACACTGTAGTAAGAACTGAAAAGATAAAGAAAGGCTTACCCTGGAGGAGGAACACATATATGAAAGATAACATACAAAAATCTTTGTAAAATATTATATATGAATGCAATATAAATAAAACAATAAATCAAAGGATGCAAAAGCATTAAGGGTAATTGGGAAAGGTTTCATGCAGAATATAGTTCTTCTGTGATATGACCAAAATGAGAGAAGCCAGGAGGAAGGGAAGAGGAAAGGGTTTGTGAAAGGAATGCCAAGGATGCCAATATAACTAAAAATTAGAATACATGGAAATGAGAAATATATATAAGAAGACTAGAAAGATAATGAGAGGCTGGGTTATAAAGGACTTTAAAAATCAAGCAGAAGGTTTTTTTGTCCAAATCCAGAGGAGCTATATTGGAGTGAAATGGTAAGACCTGTGTTTTAGGAAGATTGTGTGAATAGCAAAAGGAAGAATAGCCTGGAATAATGGAAGACTTAAAGGACATGAAGCATAAAGAAAGCATAAAGTAAGGAGTAATACCAAGGTAGTTACAGTGTCATAAGAGAGAAGGAGCATATATTAGAGATATTTATTTTAAAGGGAAATTGATAGGATTGGGTACAGATTCAATATATGAACTATGAATGAGGATTCAAGGATAACATTTAAGTTACAAGTCTGGATAATTAGGAAAATGATGATACCTGCAAAAATGCATACATACATAATATATATATATATGAGCATATGCTCATTCATACATACATGCTTACCTACATAAATATAAAGATATAAATAATATATTATGTGATATAATATGAAATACACATATACCTATTTCTTCCTAAGAAAGAAAATGTTCTGGTCTTTCTTGTTTTTGTAGTATATTATGGGACATAGTCCATCCTAGATACATTATAAATACATATTGATTAATTGTTTCACATTTTAAACTATCTAAAATATGGATTCAACCTACTCTTCAACTTTATTTCATATTGTTATTCTGAAGAATGAATAAATTGTATTGTAAATTACAATTAAAATAAGTGCTTTTACCCCTCAGTTGGGGAATGGTTGAATAAGTTTTACTATGAGAATGTAATAAAATATTATTGCCCCATAGGAAGTGATGATGATAATTTCAGAGAAATTAAGGAAAAAATATTAATGGATGGCAAGTGAAGTAAGCAGAAACTGAACAATATATTTAATAATAACAATATTGCAAACAAATTTGAAATACTTAAGAATTCTGATCAATGAAATGATCAATCAAGATCTGAGAGTATCAATCGCAAAGCATTCTATTTATTTCCTGATAGGAAAGAGATAAACTGAAGATAAAGAATAAGATATATATTTTCAAATCAATTAATCTGGTAAAATGTATTTCTTGACATATTACTTACAAATTTTGCTTTTATTTTATTGTTAAAGTGTCAGTTGGAAGGCTAGGTTCTAAGAATAGAATAGACCAGATAGGATAAGGAGTTCCACAAGCTTTTTTTTAATATTCCAGAAAGAAGCATAAATGATCAGGATAGTCCTGAAAGTTTGCATACTGGTTTAATATATATTTTAAAATGAATGTAAACTATGTATACAAAAGTTTTGCATTTTCATTTATAATCATTTTATCTCTATTTTATTTTATATAAAAATGATCAATAGTTCATTAAATTCAGAATTTAATATTTTGTCAAAATTTTCCAAAAAAATGAATTGTGCTCTCTTTGATCATTCTTTTCAGGAGAGCCAAATTTATATGTCAGTAAAGGAGAAATCTGATTATTAGTTTTGATATCCCTTTTGATATCCCTTTAAAAGTTAGATATGTGGGGCCTCAAGTAAAATTCTCAAAATCCCTGTTTCTTCCCCAGTAAATTTCTGATTATTAGCCATGAAATCACTTCTGGTTCAGAGCTTCTGTCATATTGGAGGATTTACATTGACAATATTTACCTCACTGAAGCAGAATAAAAAATTTCAAAATAAATATTAAGTAATGTAGAAGCTAATGGGAAAGACTCTTGGGAGGTTGCATTTGGCAGGAACTTATAGGTTCAAATTCTGAATAGTGACTGACCTTTCAGAATAGATTTCCATGTCTACCTAAGTACTTACCAAGTTTGAAATTCAGTATTAGATCTTTGAACAGCATTCATGGTATTCACTTCTATGTTTTTGTCTAACACCTGCAATGTCAAATTATCTATTTTGGCTTTAAAGCAACTTGGTTAGTTCTTGTATTCATTCTCTGATGCCTTGAAATCATTTATTACTTCTTAGATATCTCTTTCAAGTTTTGGTGATCCCCATTGTTCTGATCTGTTTTCATGAGAGTATTTGACTAGCCATTTAACCAAAATGCTTTGTCCTAAATTTTCAGTTAACTGTCTACATGAATGATATGCACATGCAAATATATATGCATATACTTTATGTACTGTGCTATTATGTAGAAAGACAAAATTCATTAAGTAAGGGAGGGCAGTGCAAAGTCTTCAGCCTCAGTTTCTCACATTTACTTTGCTATAACCTCTATAGGTGATAGGGGCAAGAAACTACATCATTTCTATAAAAATTTTTGAGTATTATTTATATTTCTGTGAAGGATATCCTTAATGAAAATATGAGAACCATAACAGTCAAGTTATTATAGACAATTTTCTAGAGAAGAGCAAAACAATACATTTATAGTTAAATAATTAAGTAAAAAATAATTTAAATCCCAATCCCAATTAAAATGTTAATTGGAAATATTTTAAGACAATAAATAATAGCAATGTTATTTTGTGGGGTTGTTTTTAAGTCAAAAACGTGACCAGTCAAGAATGACACCATTGTCCATAACCTTTCACCCATGGTTTGCATACAAGAAGTTTTTTTAAATATTTTATCAAAAAACTGTGGCTGGGACAGGTAGGTTGCGCAGTGGTTAGAGCACTGGCCCTGAAGTCAGGAGTACCTGAATTCAAATCCAGCCTCAGACACTTAATAATTACCTAGCTGTGTGGCCTTGGCCAAGCCACTTAACCCCATTTGCCTTGCAAAAATCTAAAAAAAAAAAATAACTGTGGTTTTGGATAAGAGGTCAAGTTGGTCAAAAAAAATAAAATAAAAACAAAAGAGTGACGATAGAGTGTACTAAAGGGCAATGTAGATGTAAATGGTGGAAATGATTAGACAATTATTCTTTATCAATAAATTAGGGTAGGAAAAAAGATCTCATTAGAGAGTAAATAGGATATAAGTTGACAAGGATAGTGATAAAAAATTAAAAGATAGTAAATGTACTCTACCTATGTCACAACAAAAAAAATGAAAGAAAGATTTTTGAGAATGTTGATAGGTAGATGACATGATATTCTTCCCTTCCTGCCATGTCAAATTTATAGAAGGACATGGACAAGGTGAAAAAGTAAAGGTAAATTGTTATCTGAGAAGTTTAAAAGAGGCTACATTGATGGAATTACAAATTCATTGAAGCATTGAAGGAAATAACATTTGGATAAGCTGTGTCATGGAGTGGAAAAAATACTGACTTTGAAGTCATTCATCTTTTCATGCCAACTCTGCCATTTACTAAAAGTGTATTATTGAACAAGTCCCTTTACCTCATTGGATCTCAGTTTCCTCTACTGGAAAATAAGTATAGATAAGATAGCTTCCAACATTTCTTACAACTTTAAACTATAATTTTATCAGGCAAGAGAGCACCAGTGAAAACATTCGAAATGAAATTAAATTGCATTCTTATAGATTAAATCAAATTAAAAGCTGTTTCTCAAAAAAAGAGCTCTCCAGTGGGGTGGCTAGGTGGCGCAGTGGATAAAGCACCTGCCCTGGAGTCAGGAGTACCTGGGTTCAAATCCAGTCTCAGACACTTAATAATTACCTAGCTCTGTGGCCTTGGGCAAGCCACTTAACCCCATTTGCCTTGCAAAAACCTAAAAGGAAAAATAGCTCTCCAGTGACTTAGAAATTATCATTTCTATGAAAAGCAATACTACCAAAATCTCATACAGTTTATTTTTTGAATAATGATTGAAAATAAACATTACTAGTGCTCTTCCTATTTACCTTCAGTAATAAATAAGAATGCAATAAAGATATTAAAAGTCCTAATTAACAAATTTCATTAAAAGGGTCACAAGTATCATACATATCTCCAGAAATTTCTCATTTTGAAAAGCTGTCAAAAAACACTTTAACTATGTAATTTTTGCTATGTGTTGTCTAAGTCAATAGATACTATTTTCTAGTGAAACTGGTTACACCCATAGATTTCATCTTAGTTTTCTCTTCCATTTCTGGTACATTATGTGTGAGGGTTTAGAGCTTCTTGAATCAAGATATCACAACAACACAAATGGCTATGAATGGTCTTGTTCCTCACAATTAGGTTGAAAAGGATTAAAGTCCAAAGGTCAGCACTGTGGGTACTAAAACTGTTTCTTTCACGTTTTACAGATCTCTCTCTTACACTAGCTCTTTTTTTCTCAGCATAGACTCCCCAAGAGTGGGATTATGATCCAGCAAAGAAGAATGAGAACAGTCAATCAAAGAAAAAAGAAAAGAACCTGGAGGAAAGGATGTAAAGGAAGCCAATAGAGAATGATCTGGGAGAGAGGTAGTTAACAAATTATGAAACTGCAAAGAGATCAATGGTGATCCAGATCTAGAAATCATAATTAGTTCTACTTTCCAGCCCCCCTTGTTCTCTCATTCCACTTATTTTCATTTAGGCTACATTTGGACTGATTTGATATAACACACCAAACACCAAACTTTTCTCTAACTCATTTCTAAATGCCCAGACAGCAAATGTTAGAACAATAAGGTCAACTCCTTCATGCTCAGCGAGTAACTAGCTCTAATTTCTTCTGTTTCCACTCTCTCTTCTATGTTGACATTTTTCAATAGTTTTATTGTTTTTTTTTAATTTTTAGAGAATGGATTCATCTATAATTAACTAATGCTATGTTTGTTTAGGGCAGATTCATTCCTTTTTTTAGAGGATAAGGAAAATAGGATAATGAAATAAGTTTAATTTTAAAAAACTCTCTTCCTTCAAAATATTTCAGAGAAGTAATATTGATTATTTGTTTTAATTTTCATTATAAAACTAAACATATCAATAAAAATAATGCTAACATTAATTATTTTAATTGACTTTATCTGATTTGTTCTGTAAAGTCAAATAAGCAAAATCCACAGAGGAAGGAATGTTTACTACTTAAAGTTACTTTAAAAGATAAATATTGGGGTGGCTAGGTGGCATAGTGGATAAAGCACCGGCCTTGGAGTCAGGAGTACCTGGGTTCAAATCTGGTCTCAGACACTTAATAATTACCTAGCTGTGGCCTTGGGCAAGCCACAACCCCATTTGCCTTGCAAAAAAAAAAAACAACCTAAAAAAAGATAAATATCCAAGTTTATTTATAAAATGCAAAAAATAAGAAAAAGAAAAGAGAGAGAAGAAACTTTTGTTCAAGTATTTAGAAGTTTAAAAGAAAATCATCTCATTACAGCATGACTAGAAGCAGATGACCACAAAAATGGTATCCTAGCAACATGTGGATAGCCTATTACATACAGGATCAAACCAAAATTATACTTTCAGGAACTGCTTCCAGGGACACATGGTGAACATGGAACAAACTGTAAAAATTATAGAGGATAGACATGATTTAAATAGATATTAGTTTAAAGCCATTCAAAATGAATAAATAGTGTATTTTTTTAAAGAGGGGAGTTTTCTCCTACCTTTTCAGAATTGACCTTTCTACCAAGACTTCTATATTAGCAATCTTTTTCACCCTAAAGATTATACCAGTTTCTTTATCTCTTAATAGGTTTTTAACCATCTACCCTTTTTCTCTAAAAGTAAATGCCAATATATAAGAATAGTATTTGAAAAGAAAGAATATATACTACTTACTTGAAATTTCAAAATTTACATGAATGAATGGAAAATATCAGTAAATTACTGACTCTGGGAGATGTTATACAAAATAATGGAAGAAATGAATACAATAATTAAAATGACCCCTGACTTCCAGAACCTTACATTTGAATAGTGGATGATGATATATAGAGGGGAGTATGGTCAACAAGAGGTATTTCCTCCCCAGTAAATTCACAGAGATGTGAGTGCAATAAATTGATTGATATAATATTGCCAAAAATCATAATTTGAAAAATTTGATCACTATCCTCAGAATAAAAAATTGGACAACCCTAACTACAGTGAGAAATATAGATATAGTACCAAGGCATGGAGATGACTGTGGAATAGCACCATTGTAATTATGTTGGAATAATTATAGTTAACTTATTGATATATAAATATTTAATATAAATATTTAATATAAATTCCAAATGAAAGATTTTATGAAGAAATGGAGCTAAGTTGTCTGAGTAAAGGCAAGGACTTGAGTTCTACCCCACTCCAAGCCCCTCCAAATACCTTTAAATAATGATTCAAAACAAGTTCTAGAAAGACAGTGAAGCAGTTTTCCAATCCAAGACAACATCGAAGGTCATCAGGAAACGCCTATTGCCTTAGGTTGAAAGAGGAGCACAATCCAGTGCAGGTCACACCACTACAGACCTGGTCCCAGCAAACCAGGAGCAGACCCTGGCCCAGATATGTCAAAGACAGCTTGAAAACTCAGTCAAAAAGAATTGTCACATCTAGGTGAGAGTGCTAGCTCAGACCAGCACAGGCTGCAGATGCAACACAACCCCAACCCCAACAAGCTGAGAATTTGAGTCAAATTTTGTAGGTCTCAGACTTCAATGGAAAAATGCTGCAAGAAGTCAGAAAGAAGCAATTCAGGTATCACAAAAAAAAGCTAAACAAAAAGAAATTGTCAAAGAAAACTGCCCTGATAATATAGAATCAGAGTTTAAAATAAAAATTGAAGAATCCACCAATCACCTCTAGAGATCCCAAAATCAAAATTCCCAGTAATATTATAGCCAAATTCCAAAACTCCTAGATCAATGATAAAATAATGCAAGTCAACAGACAGAAACAATTTAAGCCACAATGCTATCCATTCAGACTGTTTGAATACATATTGAAGTCTATTTTTTAACTTTATTATTACTGAGGTTTATTTTTTGGAGAGAGGGTCTAAGTCTTTTTACCCAAGATTACTATTATGAAAATGCTTTGCATGACTATACAATCATGACCTATGTTGAATTGCTTGCCTTCTCACTGAACAGTGATGGCAAAGAAGGAAGGGAGAGAATTCAAAACTCAAAGTTTTAAAAATTAATGTTAAAATCACTTTTGCACAAAAAAACAAAAAAAATCACTTTTGCATGTTGCTGGGAAAAAATAAAATTCCATTTTTTATAAATAAAAGCATGGAAATAAAAATCTTACAAAAATGAATGTTGAAAACTATTTTTACATGTAATTGGAAAAAATGAAATCCTATTAATTGCAAAAAAAAGGTAAAAAATTACCTGAATTGTTTCTCATGAAAAGGGTTTGATTATTTTCTTCATATGATCTTAAAATTGAGAACCTTCAAAACTGTAGATTATTTATTTGTTTTGCTATTTCAATACCTGTATTATTTCTAGGACCATTGATCCTTCTGTATCCACATCATTTACTAATGTGCACAAGCTTTGCCATCATAAATAGTCTTTTTCCCCCTGGATGACAAGAAAGATCATGGACAGATTAATTGCTAAAAAGGATTATATAGTTACTTTTTAATATAAACAAGTCAAGTTGATGGCAGCAATAAAATTCAAGTATCAACTATATGATGCGATTAGAATTGGACAAAGGGCAGATGGATGCTTGATTTTTCTTATGGCTTGATTTGAATAGATTCTAAGTAAAGAGTCTCAAAGAGAATATAGGGAGAAAATTCTCTTTATAGAAAGCAATACCTCTAGATTTAGTCAGAAAAATACATGTAGTTCAAGAAGTGAACAGCCTAGAGAAATAGTTATTTTGCTGCCTATGATCCAATCTGTTTTTGACAATGAAAAAAATTGGGAGAAAAATCTTATACTAAATGCCCCCTGCTATCTGTCACCAAATCACCTTCTGCTTGAAACTAAAATGAAGGAGGAAAATAGTGGCACTCATTTTAATCTTTTCTGTACATGAGATTGGCATAAAGCCCCTACACAGAAACAAAAGAATTAAAAGTGTCATTTAAACCTGCTTTACTCTATAAAAGTGACATGGAAAATATGAGTAATTATTTGGAAATGTAGGCCTCAATTCTACTTTTCTTTCTTTCACCAATCCAGTAGAATTCTTTTTCAAAATTGAAATAATCAACTCAATTCCCCAAATCATTTTGCTCACACTCTTATTGACTAAATCCATGATGTAATTTCAAAGATGAAATGTGTTATAGAAAATGTATGTAAATCATTTAAAATATATAGTGCCTTTTGTCACAAATGATTTTTTCAGAGTCTTTTGGTATTAATATTTCCACAGATATTAAAACTATAGGGGCAGCTAGGTGGCACAGTGGATAGAGCACTGGCCCTGAAGTCAGGAGTACTTGAGTTCAAATCCGACCTCAGACTCTTAATAATAACCTAGCAGTGTGGTCTTGGGCAAGCCACTTAACCCCATTTGCCTTGCAAAAACCTAAAACAAAAAACAAAAAAAAAAAAAAACCATACATACCATTAGTTATTTAATTAACATTTATTTCAATTTAGCATACTTATTGAATGTGTAATATGCTGAGGAACTGAGACAACATATTATAGCTAATATCCAGGCACCTTCATTCATAGGGAGACATATTCAAATTCTCAACTCATACATATTAAATATATGAATTTGGACAAGTCACTAAATGACTAATTCCCTTTCTAAGACTCTAAGAATTGGTTGTCTGAATTGTTGTATAAAAGTTCTATACATTAATGAAATCACAAAGACAAATCAAAATAAATAAATAATGTAAAACAGATTGTGCTAAGTGCTGAGTATAGAGGGAAAACAAAATAGACCCTGACCTCAAGAAGGTTCCATTCTGTTTTTAAAGATTATAACATGCATTTGAGGAAATCCAAAGCATTAACAATTAGGTGAAATAGGAATGTGCATCAGAGAAAGCAGTACCTAAGCTGAACCTTGAAGGATGATCTTTACAGTCATGAAGAGTGAGAAAGTTTGAAACAGTCATTGCAAAAAGCAACTGGTTCTCCATTCTCCAATGAAATAAAAGCAATCCAATGAGAAATATGGCCCCCACCTCTCCAGTGAAATAAAGGGAATATATTTTGTCATTGTCTTCTCTAGATACAAGATTTGTTTTTATAATTAAACAGTGTCTATTTATATTTTATTCTTTTTTATTGAACTTTTTAGTCACTGATTAAATTGTTTTCCTGGTTCTACGTTTTTCATCCTTCATATATACATGTAAGTCTTTCTCTACATATCTGAATGTTTTATGGTCATCAGTTACTACAATGCAATAACCTTTCATTTCCTCCTCAGTGCAATTTGTTCATCTAGTTCCAGTTCCTGATCATCCACTTTGGTTTTTTTTTTCTTTGTCAACTTAAAAAGTGATGTTATGAATATTTTGATACTGTTGTTGTTGCTGTTGTTGCTATTTTTAGTATTATTTACTTCCCTGTAATATATGAGTAGTTATAGCAGCTCGGAGGTCAAAAAACATTAAGATTTTACTATTTGCTAAAATAATTTGAAATTGCTTTCTAGAATGGTTAAATTAATTCACAGGTCCACCACAATTATCAATGTTTTGGTCTTTCTACATTCAATAATTTTTGACATCATTAATAATTTTGGCATTATATAAAGAAATCTTAGCTGTTTTGATTAAGAATTCTATTATTGTTAGTGCTATAGAGCCAGCTTTTACATGGTTTTCAATAGTAACTCTAGTTTTGAAAATATTATATTTTTTAAGCCACAGATGAAAACTATCTTGTATCACATTCTTCCTATATGAACAAAATATCTTGTCATATATTCTCTCAAATGTGTCTTTTATACAATTTCTTATATAAATGGTCCTACTGACCTGCAATCCATGTATTTTGCCCATTGTGCTTTGTGTCGTTTGTGATTTTTAATCCTTGCATTTGCCATGATTTTACTGTATAATATATCATTAGGGAAAATAATGGAATAAATGACAAATACTTTTATTTATAATCATTCAGAGCAACAAAAAATTGTCCAAATATGATTCCCTACCATAACATTGTTTTACTATTCATTTTAGGAAGTGTTTTCAAAATTTTGTGTAGAACATATATATTGGTAGAAAAATTTAATATATTGCCTATCTCAATAACAGTAGGTTGTTTTGTAGTACTCAGTGGCAAACTCTTTTCTTTCACAGCACTAAGAATTTCTTTGAAAAGCTGAAAATGTAGTATCATTAGCAAAGAAAAGGAACATTTGGAGAACCTCACTCTCATTATGTTGGAAGATCCCTTTGATCAGTTATGATCAATTTGAAAGATTTGGGGAAGAACATTGGAGATATTTTCACAGAAAAAGAAGAGAATGGGATTGGAATCTATAGTCCTACCTGGAGTACCTGAATTGATGAAATTTCCAAAATTCTAATACAACTCAGTTTGTTAGCCTAATAATAACTAAGCTTACTAACTTTGAGAAAATTAAAGGAAATTTCTAGATACTTTCTTAACTTTATACAAGAATCAGAGTCTTTTTAGGTAGAAAATTTATGTTACTTTTCTATAAAGAGGTACTGTAATTAAATTATTTTTAGATTAGTTTCAACTAAACAACAAAGTCTTTTCTTTCTTTATTCACATATAAACTATGTCATCAAAATGTTAGGAAAGATAAATATATGTGTGAATATATACACAATGTATATATATATATATACATATATATATATGTATATATATATATACACTTTCATAACATGTATAAAGGATCTGGGAATATATGAGCTCAATTGAGCATCCCAAGTAGTAAATACAGTGGCTTGATGATGGAAATACTGGGGCATCATAAATGTGGATGCTTGAACCCTGATAGAAATTGAAATACTATGGATATGTTTTACCTATATTTTAACAATACATTTATGGAAATCTTTGATGTTATTTTGTGGAAGAGATGGACATATGTGGACAATGGTAAAGTGAGATGTATTGAAAAATCTGTGAATTTGGATGGTCAGAATTATAGCAGACCAACATTCTATGAGGTTATGTTATCAGGAATTTGTATAAAGGAATGAATAGCATGGTTATCAGAATTGTATGTGTCACAAAACTGAAAGAGATAGCTAATACATCAGTGAATAGTCAGAACTCAAAAGGACCTTGACAAGCTACAGTATTAGGATAAACCTAATACAATGGAATTTGATAGGGATAAGATGTGAGTCCTTGCATATTCTTTCCAAAAGATCAAAATTGTATTATAAGATTAGAGGAAATGTAGATAATTAGCATTTTATCTAGGAAAAAAATATCTAAAATTTTAGTGGGTCTCAAATTCAATATGAGTCAATAATATGACTTGACAATCAAAAAAGTTTCCTATGACAGTATAGGAGGCAATTAGGTGACTCAGTAGCTAGAACACTGAGCTTGGAGTCAGGAACACCTGAGTTCAAATTATGTCTCAGACACTTACTAGCTGTGATACCTTGGACAAATCATTTATCTTCTGCTTGCCTCAAGCCATTGGATTAGTAAATGTAAAACCTCTCAATTATCTTTGCCAAGAAAACCCAATGATCAAAGTCATGAAGACTCAGAAACTGAATAATGATGCAGGTAGTATCCATGGCTATAGGTATAACAATTCTATCTTTTTTCCTGGACATATCTAAAGTTCTGAATTGCAATCTTGGCCTGATATTTTTAAAAGATTATTGACTAAAGAGAGAATATCGACAAAGACAGTGAAGGAGCTCAACTCCAAGTCACATAAAAAATTAGTGAAAGGGTATGGTGACGATTGACCTGAAGAAGAAATCAATTAAACCACTGTCTGCAAGTTTTAAGGAAAAATAACAGCAACCATAACAAAAACTATAGTGTAAAAGATTGAACTAGTGCAGCTGAGTCCCATAGGGTAAAAATAGAAACATTGGGAAAATTACATAAAAGCAAAATTAAAGCTTGACATGGAGGAGGTGATACCATAACAAACACATGAATTGGATTGAAGTGAGTGGGAGCCATCTGGGTCCAGTGGCCAGATATGAATTAGGACAACTGGAGATGGCCCTGAATGGATGCAATCAGGGTTAAGTGATTTGCCTAAGGTCACACAGTTGATAATTGTCAAGTTTCTAAGAGCAGATCTGAACTCAGGTCCTCCTGATTCCGAGACAAATGCTTTATAATCCACTGTGCCATCTAGCTGCCATAGAAAAGTAGTAGTAGTAGTAATAGTAATAGTAGTGATAGTAGTAGTAATAGTAGCAGCAGCAGGGGCAGCTAGGTGGCACAGTGGATGAAGCACTGGCCCTAGAGTCAGGAGAACCTGGGTTCAAATCTGGTCTTAGACACTTAATAATTACCTAGCTGTGTGGCCTTGGCCAAGCCACTTAACCCCATTTGCCTTGCCAAAAAAAAACCTAAATAGTAGCAGCAGCAGCAGTAGGAGAAGTAGTAAGAGTAGGAGTAAAGAGTAGTAGTAGTAGTAGTAGTAATAGTAGTATGGTTTTGGTAGTAATGGTAGTGGTACTGGAACTGGTACTGATAATGGTAGTGGTACTGGTAGTGGTGGTAGTAGTGGTAGTGGTTGGTTGTTTCTGTTGATTCTTGTCCTTAATTATAGAAGACAAAAATGATATCACCGTATTTGAGACAAATTACAGAGTGTCTGACTGTGGCTGATCAGACCAATACAAGATCAAAGTGCTCTACCACAAGTTGGGCACAAATAGTCCATCTGAACACCTGGGTGGGTACTCTAAACTTATGTATGTCACTTTTCCTTTTAGCTGCTTCAATTCTGCCTTCTCATAGAGGGCAGCTCCTTCACTGATGAGGGCATATCATGCTGGGTGGTCCTGTGCCAGTTTCTTCCATGCTGTACAGTCAGTTCTAAAGTTTTTCAGTGAGACTTTCAGAGTGTCCCAGTATTGCTTCTTCTGATCCCTTTATGAGTGCTTGCCATGTGTGAGTTCTCCATAAAATTTGTGTTTTTTGGCAAGTATACATCTGGCATTGTAACAACATGTCCAGCCCATCATAGGTGAACTCTCTGGGGTAATGTTGGAATGCTAGACACTTTAGCTCAAGAAAGGACCTCAGTGTCTGCTATCTTCTCCTGCTATATCTTCAGAATCTTCCTAAAACAATTTAAATAGAAGTGATTCATTTTCCTGATATGGTGCTGATCGACTGTCCAGGTTTCACAGGTGTATGGCAATTAGGTCAGCAGAACAGCTCTGTAGACCTTCAGTTCAGTTAGTCAATCTGATTCCTCCTCTCTCCCACACTTACTTTCCGAGCCTTCCAAATACTGAGCTAGCTCTGGCAATGTGTGTGTCAACCTCATTGTCAATGTGTACCTCCCTGAAAAGGACACTGACAAGGTAAGTGAACTTGTCTACAATACTCAAAAGTTCTCCATTTCCCATAATCAATGATTTCACATATGGATGGTGTGGTGCTGGCTGATGGAGTAGTAGCAGTGGTTGTGTTAGTGGTTGTAGTGGAAGTGGTAGTGGCAGTGACAGTGGAAGTGGCAGTGGAAGTAGTAGTGGGCAGTGGCAGTGGTAGTGGTGGAAGTGGAAATGTGATGGTGGCATTGGCAGTGGCAATGGTAGTGGTAGTCACAGTGGTAATAGTGGTTGTGGTAGGGGCAGAAGCAGGAACAGGAGCAGCAGCAGCAGCAGCACTTTAAAATTCTTATCTCCTTTGTTCCTCATAATTACTCTAGGCAACAGGTGTTATTATTTTCATTTCCATTCAACAGCCGGTGAAGAAAATGTGGGAAACAAAGGGCAACTAACTTTTCTAGGTTATGGAGTTATTAATCTTCTGGGGCTAGTTTCGAACTCAAGTCTTCCTCATTCTAGGCCCAGAATTCTCTCTCTATTGTTCCACCTAGTTGCCTGAATCTGAGGAAGTTGGAAGCTTTCCTAACTATCAAAGCTATCTTCAAGTGGAATGGGTTACTTTGAAGGCTGTGGGGTAGGGAGAAGGAGGAGAAGTTGTTCCTTTTCAGGAGAGTTCCAAGAAACATCTGGATGACTACTTATTAAGAATGCTGAGAAAATACTAAATGTTGACTAAATGCCCAGTGTGGTCCCTTCCATTTCTGAAATTCTGTTTCCTCTGTTCTCTGGAAATCAATCAACACTTTTAGAACTACCATTATTTCTTTTTTATAATCCTTTTAAATGATAAAATGTTGTTTTCTTACACAAAATCCTTTTATTCATCATGTTACACCTCTCTCTCCCTGACCTTTTTAATGTGGATTAATTTAATCCACTTTTGGAATGCACTGAAATTCCTCACTAAAAAGACTTCTCTTTGGATACCCATGGTGTATAGTAGCTTCATTTTTAACCTTGATTTTGCCTTCAGTTACACCAAATATGTTCCAAAAAAAAGATAATATGCAATAGTAAATCACTTTTTTTTGCACTTACTGTACTTGTATTCTGTGTTTCTGTGTCATTTTCTTTTTCATTTCTGAAGAAACTAAGACAGCTAACTGAGATAAAGTGACTTGCCTAAGGTCATACAGCAAATTAGTGACAGAAGATAGATTAAAACCCTCAACCTCATACTTGCCAATCTATAGTTCATCAAGCCTGAGTTATAACTGCACTCAAAAGGGAGAAGGAAAATAACAAAAGACTCATGAAATAAAAGTGTCTGTTAAATGTTTTCTAAGATCTAAAATGCAGCAATATAGTCATCAGGTTTAGGTCACCCTGCTCCATCAATCAAAATGAGAGTAACTGATCCTCCCAGAGAGTTATTTTTCTGTTTGGAGTCTCCTGAGAAAACCTTTTCCTCATTTTATCAGATAAGCTCTTCTCTAGATACCAGGAAAACATATTGTGCCAAGACATATCCTAACCCAGCAGGACCATTTATCCTTTCCTCTTTAGTTCAAAGGCTACCTTTGATTTTTTTTCCCTTAGGTAGTTTTCTGCCCTGGGACACCTGAATCAGAGAAAATATATGACAAGGAAAATTTAGTTTTTCAGTAATCTCTGGTCAGCTCTAGAGAGACTGCAAGTTTCTGATTAGAAAAGCTTGAGCAATAAACAAAGAGAAAGACAAGAGAAGGAATAAACTAGAGTTAGGGATAAGCTGAGAAATGGAAATCCTGTTTTCATTTGTTCCTTAGCTAAAAAAGCACATAGGAAACATTAAATCAGTGAAAAATAAAAATGTCAAGAACAACCACTCTGTGATGACAAAAAAAAAGAGATGAACCTCAGGTTTTCTTCAAGAAACAATGCTTGTATCTATAAAATGTAGATTTTTAAATCTGAGGGGGGGAAATAGTATGATAGTATAACAATGGGAAATATTTTTTCAACACAATTGTTTCTTTGATGATGGCAAAATGGTATAAAATAATAATTTTAAAAAATAATTCAGAATCCAAAGAAACATGTTCAAACACTTCTTAGATGTTTTACTAAAATTATCTGTTGCTCATTCCATCAGTGCAACAATCAGGGACAATTTGGGGCTGTCTGCAATGGAGAATACCATCTATATCCAAAGAAAGAACTGTGGAGTTTGAACAAAGACCAAGGAATATTATTTTTAATTTAGGGGGAAAAACCTGATATCTTAATGTCTCATCTTGTTATCTCTTATACTTTATGTTTCTTCCTTAAGGATATGATTTCTTTCTCATCTTACTCGATTTGAATCAATGTATACCATGGAAACAAGGTAAAGACTGACAAATTGCCTTCTGTGGGGGGGGGTAGGGGGAGGGAAATAAGATTAGGGGAAAAATCATAAAAATCAAAATAAATAAAATCTTTAATAAAATAATAAAATAAAATAAAATAAAACTGTCTGATTAGGAGCAAGTTGTTTAACCTGTGTCTGAGCTACAGTTTCCTGAATGTTTAAAGGAGGGATAGCATTTATTTTTTCTTCATAGAAAAGCTCTTTGTATAGCATAAAGCACTAAGAAATATATCTTATTACTACTACTACTACTACTACTACTACTACTACTACTACTACTACTACTACTACTACTACTACTACTACTATAACTTCTACCTCCAACACTATCTCTTACTACCACTGTTACTTCTACTACCAGTTAACTAACATAGATAGATAGATAGATAGATAGATAGATAGATAGATAGATAGATAGATAGATAGATAGATAGTTCTTTAAGGTTTTCAAAGAACTTTATGAACATATCTCAGTTCATTCTCACAATTACTTGCAGGTGCTATTATTTTCCTGTTTTACAGTTGAAATGAATGTGGCAGAAAGAGAGTATGACTTTGTTTAGAGTCAAACAACTAGGAAGAACCTGAGACCAGGTTGGAACTCAATTTTTTCAAATTCCAAGTCCAGTGCTCCATCTAATCCATTACTACTGTTGTGTTTGTGATGAACTACTATGTCTTGCTGTGAATAATACGGGACTGATTTAAAGCAAAAAAACCTATAAACTATATTAAGTCAATATTCAAAAATCATGATTAAATCATTAGATGTAGAAAGAGCCTTTTGAAAAATTGCAATATCCTTTTGCCTTAAAAAAATCTAGAAAATGACTTTTTTCCCCAAGAGTTTCTGTTATATAAAATGAACATAAATTAGAAGCCTTTCCAATAAAATCAGGGGTGAAATAAGGAAGCCTATTATTACCACTTTGATTTTATATAGCAGTAGAAATGTTAGCTATAGCAGCAAGACAAATAAAAGAAGTTGGAAGAATAAATAAGGAAGAAGCAAAAGTATATATTTTTTCCCCAAATGATGCTACAATGTACTTAAAGCTCCCTAGAGACATGCAAAATTAATTGGATCAATTAGTTTAGCAAAGATATAGAATATAAAATAGATCCATGCAAGTCATATAATACAATTAAGACCCAGCAGGAAGAAAAAGAAAACAAAATTCCTCTTAAAATAACTACAAAATGCATTAAATAATTGGAAGGTTACATAGTAAGACACATAAAAGAACTTCATAAATAAAAAAACAATCTACTCTTTATAAAAGTAAAGATTGACCTAAGCAACTAAAATAAAATTTTACTCATGTGTAGGATAAGTCAATATCATTTTTTTAAAAAACTGCCTAATTTATTAGATCATTCCAATCAAAATACTAAAAGATTAGTTTCTGGAAGAAAAATCAGAAAAGTTCAGGAAATAATCATCAGATCTATTGTTCTATTGGTAAATGTTATGGGGATATGAACAGATAGTTATAAAAAGGAATTAACTGAGATAATTTATAGCCATAGGGAAAAAATGTTCCAAATCAATACTATTTAGAGAAGTGCAAAATAAAGCAATTCTGAGATTTTTACTTCAAACCCATGAGGTTGGCAAAAATTAATTTTTAAAAAAGAAAAATGATAAATACTAGAGGGACAGTAGAAAATGGAAGTTATTGATGGACTATTGATGAATATTTGAATGGAAATGATCATCTGGAAAGTAATTTAGAATCACACGCAAAAAAATTACTAATCAGTTGCATGCCCTTGTCCCCCCCATAGTACTGCTAGGCCTAAACCCATAGATGTTTCAAGAGTAGGAACAGATCCTTTATGTACAAAAAGTATTCATATCATCTCTTTAATAGTAGTAGAAATAAAAAAAAAATACTGGAAACCAGGAAAATCAATAAAGGAATTGTGGTTTATGTCTATGCTGTAAGAAAAGAAGAAACAGATAATTTCAAAGAACATGGAAAGATTAAATTGAACTGATGCTGAATGTAATGACAGGGAAATTGAGTGGTACCACCAGAGAAAGATCAGGATTCTTGGAAGTGAAAAACTCACAACTGGCCCTGGAGTTGTAAAAAAATTCAGATTTTTATTCACTGACTTGTAAAGTTCATCACAGGTTGGCAAGTCACAAATAGTTCACAGAAACAACAGAACTAACAATTTAGTTACAAGTCCCAAAACAATATAGAAAAAAAAAAAACGTTGATGAAAGAAGGGAATAGAAAATGACAGAGAACCTGGGAGAGGAGAGAAAAAAAGTTTAGATCAACATAAAGCTAGTCACAAGGATCTGGGGACATATTTCTGCAGCAGTATAGACTAGAGCATGTGGCTCTAGCCTAGAGAAAGAAAGTGGTCTGCCAGGAAATGTAAAGAAGAAAAGAGAGAAAAAGGACAACTTGCTTAAATGCATTTCCATGGTGAGTGGGTTAAGGGTGTGCTCCTCCAATACTCATGCTATAGGGGTGGCCCCCTCCAGGAGTGGCCAAGACAGTATTCTGGTGCATTCTACATACATGTCTTTGCAATCCTAAAAGGCATTTACTTCAAGTTCAATGTGGCATTTCTATGTCCCCTGCTTCAAGAAGGAGAAAAGGTCAGAATAATTTATACTTATAATCTCAAAAAAATAAAAACAAATAATTTTGAAGATATTTTTATAAATTCATGAAGAATGAAATGAGAAAAAGTAGGCAACAGTTTATATAATAAGCAACAATATTGCAAAAGCAATTTTCTTAGGAGTAAGATCAATAAAATGACCATTTATGATTCCAGAAGACAAAGCATGAAACATTCTGTCTATATCCTGTCATTGAAGTGAATTCAAATTTGACCTTAAACACTTAGCTTTGTCAACCTGTGTAATTAACCTTGTTTGGCTCGGTTTCCTCATCTGTAAAATGAAGTGACAATCAACTCCAATATCTTGCCAAAAAAAATCCCAAATGAGGTCAAGAAGTTGGACCCAACCTTTTCAATTGAGTCTTTTCAACTCAATTATAATAAAACAAAATACATACACAAAAAGACAAACAACAGAAAGATATATTTAGAAACATAAATGTAATATTATTAATAATGTATTGTGATGTTTAAAACGTTTGAGAAATGATTTCTGAGAAATTAATCATTTTACTAATAATGCTAACAATTAATTAATAAAAGGAATGGTCATTTGACTTTTTTTTCTCTCTTGAACCAAAGAGGACTCATGCCATTTGGCTCACAGTTTTTATACCCTTGAGAGTATGTGTTCCTGAGGGTGACAATTAACTCTGATTTATTAGTAATTAATGAGAAGTATACTTTACAAAGTGAAATGAGTGCCTCTGATGAGGTCTGGAAGAGTCTAGAAAAAAATGACATCTTGTCACTTTTGAACAAAAAAATTACCTCTATCCTTCATCCTTAGGCAATCTAAACAAGGGATCTACCTCTAACCCAAACTTCCTTAAGCATCAGGAATTCATCTTAGATATGATTCCTTTCTAAAACTGGGTGGGATCTGACTATGATTATTAAACCCTCAGAGACTGAGCTTTTGAAACATGAAGTTTATAAAAAGGGGGGGTCTCCTCAAGTCATATGGTACTTATTATCATTTTTCTCAGTATTATATTCTTATATAATAAATATTTGTATAATATTTATGTATGTATGTGTGTATATTTATATATACACATAGATATACATGCATAATAGGTAACTGAGAATGAGTACAAAAGCAAAATATAATCCTTTAACAATAATATCAAAAGAACTAGAGTTCAGAGTATGCTATGACTGATGATTAATACTAAGGATGCTGTTGGGCAAATAATAGATTTTTTTGTTGTTTTTGATTTTTTACTACTTAGAAAGAATGAAATGAATAAAGGATAAAAAGAAGACTGCTAGGATGATGATAATAATGATCAGTTGAAAGAATCAGCAATTTTCAACACTTTTTACTTCCCTTCTAATGAGAATGAACTTTTTACTGGAAAAGAGAATACAAATGAAAAATGATTAAGAAGTAATTAAATCCCAAGATTAGAAAGGAGATAGTTAAAGAGCATCTCACTTTTTTTTTCAATCAATTCAAGTCACTGGGATCACATAAAACATATTCCAGAGTTTTCAAAGAACTATCAGCTATCTGACATGATTGCTGAGCCAGTTAGTGTCCCTTAAAAGAAAGTGAATAATGACCTGGAGAAGAAAGAATGAATCTCCCTTTTTCTTTAAAGGGATACAACGGAATAAGCAAACAATAGATCTATGAACATAGATTTGATTTCTCATAAGTTTCACCAAATTAATATGAAAATTCTATGCATACAAATGTATACATGTAGAATGAGAATCAACAATCACTGAAAATCAATATAAATTCATCAAGAACCAGGGTTCTTATTTTATGTGTGCATCATGGATCCCTTTGGCAATCTGGAAAAGTTTATGGGTCCCTTCTTAGATTAAAGAGGAAATCAATTCTATTGAAAAAAAAAGTAAACATACAAATATACATATACACATAAATTCATAGTTCTCAGACCAACCTAAGAACTAGAAAAAGAATAAACTCACTTCATTTTTGTTAGGTTGTCTTAACAATAGATAAGAAAAATAGTTGTAGCTATTTATATAGATTTCATCAAAGTATTCAATGTAGAGTTTTCTGCTCTTTTTTCTGAATATGAAATAGGTTAAACAATAATTAAGTTAGGTGAAATTATAACTTGCTGCAGGATGATATGTCATGGACTAGGTCAAGTAATTCATAATACTGCAGGAATCAAAGACCACTACTATAGAAGAGACACGAAAGAGATTAGAAGTGAGGAACTGATGTTGTATAGGCACTAGAAGGAAGCCTGTGTGTTCAGAGCTCAGGAACTAATAGACTCACAAAATTCTTTCTCCTTGTATTTTGGTTTCAGTATTATGTGCCACATTTAAAGAAGGACACTGATAAAATAGAGACTATAAAGAAAGATAACTAGGATGACAGAGTGTTAAGATCATGTCACATATGCATTGAAATAATTGTGAAAAATTTAGTATGGAGAAAAGAAGGCTTAGGGATGATGTAATAGATGAATTTAAATGTATAGTGGTTTTTATTTGGGATTTTTTGTTGTTTAGGGGGTGTGGTATGTATTGTGTGTGTTACAAAGGAATTATGGGGATTAAAATTGTACATCTTGCAATAAAAGAAACTGAAGCAGACCTCTGAGTCAATGGAAAATTATGAAAGGGTACATTGTCTTCTCTAATGAAGAAGATCCCAGATATTCCTCGTGATCTATGTTTCTCCCTTTTTCCAGGGTCCTATTTTTTATAAGGTTTGATAACTAGACATTTTAAAATGGTTATTCAAAATATAGAATAATTTCATTGGTTTACATATGATGCATAAGCTAAAATAAATAAAAATGCTATGTCTATGAGAGGGAGGGGAGGAGACTTTTGATACCATACCACTGCCCATGCTTGTGTGACCATGGAATTAAAGCAGAAATAGAGTGGAGTTATACCATCAACATTCTTTTAATAATACGAGCAAGCTCCATAGGTTATAGTAATACAAGTAAGCTCCATAACAAGCTCCATAACAAGCAATAACCATTATTTTAAAGTTTGAAGTTTATTATAGAGCCTTCCTATTAGAATCTATATTCCTATATATCATTCAAAATATGAATTTATATATTGCTTATACTTATCTTATTATTAGATGATTGAGTAAATATGTATTACTAGATGAATATGTTAAAATAATTGCTTATCATCATTGCCCCTTATAAAATCATAATGAACTGATTAATATTGATTAAAATTAATGTAGGGTCCTTAATGAATTGACTTACTCAGAAATGGACAACTTCTGTTTTACCTTAAAGAACAAAAGGTCCAAAGATTGCACAATAAAGGGGGGAAGTCAATAAAAGGAAGTTGGGACTGTAATGGGAAAATTTTAACTCTCAAGCTGAGGAATTTATATCTGATTCAAGAGTATATAGTGTGAGAGGCGGCTAGGTGGTGCAGTGGATAAAGCACTGGCCCTGGAGTCAGGAGTACCTGGGTTCAAATCTGGTCTCAGACACTTAGTAATAATTACCTAGCTCTGTGGCCTTGGGCAAGCCACTTAACCTCATTTGCCTTGCAAAATGAAAAAAAAAACCTTAAAAAAAGAATATATGGTGTGCCACAGATGTTAATTGAGGGAAGCTGACTTGGTATGGCCTAGACTTTAGGAAAACCACCTCTGCAGCCCTGTAGAGCATGAATTGGAGTGGGAAGACAGAAGAATTTTGCAAATAGGAGGCTATCACAACACCCTAAATGAGAAGGTATGAGATCTTGAAGAAGAATAGTAACTTTGAGAGTAGACAAAAGGGATGTATGCAAAAAAGACTGTGGACATGTAATGAAACTTAGTAGAGATAGTTTTGTCCCTGTAACAATAAAATTTCATGTCCATAACAAAAATAGCTAGCAACATAAAAAGTTCATTAGGAATGCTCCTTTCCCCCAACTTTACCCTAGGACAAAAGGAATAAAGTGTCATTAAAATGTCTTAGACATAGGAAAAATATCTCTGTTCGACCCAAATTTATGAGGTAAGTTCTACTACAAGGAGTGTCACTCAATTTGGCCTTGCTTAGTTAGGGGTCAATGAAAAATTGATTATTGTAAAGTGCAATTATCTCTTCTACTTTATTTTTGCATAGAGAAAAATGATCCCTTGAATTCTTTTATCCTACAAGGTGTCAATGTTGTCAAGGTCAACATTATGCAAGATTCTTTAAAATATTAATATCTCTATATGAGAAAATCAATAGTATACATCATTTGGTTAGAGTTTTCAATATTAGACCAATTCAATTATCATAACTGGGCTTCCCAATAATTCTATGTAATGTATGGGCTTTTATAATATTACTCTTTATCTCATAAATATATATAAGAAGGGAAAATAATTCCCTTTTGAATAAAATGTTACTTTTATTGTTATTTGTTGTAAAATATTAATTAAAAAAACTAAGTAATACTTATTTATCATCTTTATTATAAAGAAGAAAAGAAGACAGATAAAAATTGGGAAATATTACATGTCCATTTAGAAAGCAGGAAAATATTAGAAGCACATATATTTAAAGAAAGCAATCTATAAGAGTGAGTCAATGTCAACGGCATTATCATGCCAAAATGGAATCCATTAATTATCTCACTAAGAAGATGTCACTTAGATTAGCAGGGTGACTCTATGATGGTCACCATGATAAGGAATATAAGTAATGTTATTATTTAAAAAATAATTTTCTTAATCATATGAAACATTAAATCTCTATTTTGTTTAATAAATTGAGAACATGGTTCACTGCATAGTAAACATGGAATATGAAGTTATTTTCTTTGAAGTCATTTATTTCCAACTAAAAGGTTTAATCTTTAATTTCAAATGCCTCAATGATATTTTTTTCTTTAAATTATATCATCCAATTAGGATAAGATTATAACTTTTTTAAGTAGAGAGGCTCAAAGAAGCCTCCCTTGAAACATCAGACTTCTTGGAGAAGAATAGTTTAGAAACCATGTCTTTTTTACCTTTATACATACTCCACATATCTTAATAGGTTGTATCTGAGAAAATGCTATATACGTGTGTTTGTGAGGTGCTGTGATCTATTAGTATGGGTACAAGCCTAGAGCTCAGGAATCTTGACTTTGCTACTTCAGGAAGCCTAATTCTCCCCAAGATACCTATTTTTACAGCCACACATCAGACAAGTCTATCTGCTATTGTTGTTTCCTAGCAGTTCACAGCTAGGCCATGTAATTCATAATACTGCATGAACCAAAAGCCATCACCATGGAAGAGACACAAAAGAAATTGGTAGTGAAAAATTGAGAATAGCCTGGGCACTGGACAAGAAGGAGCTAGTATGAGCCTACCTGATGCAAGCATTTATACTACCATATTTTCAATTGTTTTGAAAGCAGCATACCTCAATGTAACTCTTACAGAAAAAAAGAATATGTGAATGTCATTTCATTTTTAATACTAAAATGAATAAGAATTTTCTCTAGGTTTGCAAGATAAATGGATTTATTCAATTCATTCATTCAACAAACATTTATTAAATGTTGTTTACCAGAAAATGTACTAGGTACTAGAGATACACTGTCAAGAAATGACCACTTTTGGCATCAATTAATTTATTTTCTGGTTGTTTGATTATGTTTAGTCTTAAGGAACTCTTTGTGGTCAATATTTATGGTTTTCTTGGCAAAATTACTGTAGGAGTGGTTTGCCATTCCCTTCTCCAGATAATTTTACAGATTAAGTGACTTGCCCAATGTCATAGAATTAAGTGTCAAAGTCCAGATATGACTGGAGTCCTGATCAGACCTGAGCTCTGGCTACTGTGCCCCTAGTTAACTTTCTACTAAGCAATAAACAAATTCTTTGAAAACTTTAAGAGGGGTTGATGGATTACAAACCACTTCCAATGTATGGATTACACATTCTAGGAATAGAAAGTGAAGTCCACAGTGTTCACAGGAAAACAACTGCTTTGATTTCTAGAAAGGATCACCAGTTATAGCAGATTAGTGCTCTCATCTTGCAGCATAAAAGTTCACTATGTGTGAAGATTTTCTTAAATTTGCAATCTCTTTTAAATATATTTTCTCCAATACTGACCATATCAACAATGTAAGTTTCATCAATTTTTCCTCATATTCGGACAACAGCAGCTTTGTTTGCACTTGCATACAATGAACTTGAAATGCTTAAATTCCCCAAGGAAACAAACAACCAATTCAAAATGTTTAGAAACCCTCAATTTGTAGGAAATAGTCAAGTTTTCAGTAGCAATGAAGGTTATTCCCTTGCAAAGGAAACCAGATGTGAATATGGATTTAGGGGAAGGAACAGTTCAGTTATTTCTACATAAGCAACAGAAAAGTAGTGAATTTTCAAAATTTGAATATAAAGCTTTCTTTAGAGTCATAGCAGATATTTGTAAATGTTCTCCATGGTACGTTTCTTGTGTGTTGCTGATTCCAAGGCAGTCACACATTGCTAACATAATATGCTGACTGAGCAATGTTGTGCCTGCCCAAAGTATCTGTGCAAAAATACTGTGAACTATGTATTATGTTTATCCATCATTATAGGCATTCCAGGGAAAAAAAAGTTGTGGAAAAAAAACCATACCTGTATATTTCAGGGAAAAACATACTTAAAAGTTTCCCCTACATAATATTGGAAATACATAGTAAAGATGAGATTGAAAAAATTCACAGAATAGTAAGAGAAGAAAATCATTAATGAATAAAAAACATAAGGTCATATATATATTAATTCACAATTATAATTTAAAAAGTTTACAGGCAGCAAGCATATATAACTGTTCATATCTTGAAGAAAAAATAGAACAAAACAATATTATTCCTTGTTCACATGCAAAAAGACTCACAAAATGATTAAAATATATTTCAATTAAAAATTAGAAGATATCAATATTAACCTGTGCATGAAAACTGAGATTATGAACAAATGAGAATAATTAAACATTTATTGAAAAAGGAAAAATTTGAATTATTTCTTTAAAATTACTTAGATCTCATTCCATAGTTCTTTGTGTCCAGGAATATATATGTCTTTTGTATACAATTTTAATACTCAAGTGAAGGGTGCTTCCCAGAAGTTGGAGAAAAACATCCATTCTCAGTCTACCAAAATGGCAAAATCCTCTCAAGAGCATATGTCTTTTCTTGGTGATTTTGAACCAGAATCCCAAGACTACATCCAAGACTCAGGAAGTAATCACATATTCCAATACTTATATGAATAATTTTAAACCATCCTTGAAGTGCTTAAGGGGAATAAAACTATGTTTAGGTCAGAAGATAATTGGTATAATGTAGATAGCACCAATACTGGAAAATAGAGGACCTGACTTCAAATCTGGTCTCGGACACTAGAAAATTATTACTTGTATGACCCTGATTGCCTTGGGAGAAAAATATTAATATAGCAAAGATAAGAAGAAACAAACAGGATGAAAGATCTGAACCTTCATTTAAAAAAAAGAAAGCACAGTCCTTTCCTAACTCAAGGAAACTTTCAAAAGATTCATAAGAATTTATTATTCTTATGTTTCTGTTTTTCTACCCCTCCTCAGCAAACTCTCAACTCAATATATATAATTATGAGAAAAATATATTTATTTTTCAATTGATAGAATTCATATTTTAATTTGTAATGAACAGCATCAGTTTCTTAAAGCATTCAGAATAAAACTATATATAGAAAGATCTGTTGACATGACTGAAAATTCTGTTTTACATCTTTGCTTGTTTGTCATATCTTTTCTTTTAAATAAATCCTAAATCCCTCAAATTACAGAATTTATAAAAACCCTAAGTATTTTATTTCTCATAAGCAGATATATATATATATATATATATATATATTCCATATTTTACCTTGATTATTTTTGTAAGTTTTAGTTGACTAAAGAAAAATGTCTCTGCCCTCAAGGAGTTTTCAATAAACACACACACACACACACACACACACACACACACACACACACACACACACACACACACACACACACACACACACAAACACAAACACATATGGAGAGGGAGTAAAGTAGAATCAGGGAAGATAAGGGGAACTGAACACCATAGGATACCCTGCAGATAGGAATCAAAGCAAAGCAGCAGATGTAGAGTGAAGCAAGTTGAAATTCCAGTTTCTTCCTTCTATAAAGAAAAACATTGGCAGGAGATTCAGACAAAGTTTAATGATTTTAGCTCTTCATTTTGCCATATCTGGATAAATGGCTTAAACTATTTGTTTATATCTTTGCACAGTGGTTTGTTCTTGTCCTTCATTGTTGAAGAAGACCAGAACAATTCAAAAGTTGCAGTGCATTTGACTGTGACTGATCAGAATATTAGTTCAAAAGGCTCTTCCACAGGTAGGATACAAATTATCCACATGAACACCTGGAGAGGATTCTTTAAACTTGTGCATGTCATGTTTTCTTTGAGTTGTTTCAAATCTTTTTTCTTCATAGAGTGCAACACCCTCACTGACGAGGGCATGCCATGCTGAACGGTCCTGTGCTAGTGTCAACCATACTGTACAATCACTTCTAAAGTTCTTCAGAGAGACCTTCAGGGTGTCTTGGTATCGCTTCTTCTGAACCCCTTGTGACTGCTTGCCCTGTGTGATTTTTTCATAAAATAGCCTTTTTAGCAAAGTACTTTTAGCATTCTAACAACATGCTCAGTCCATTGTAGCTGCGCTCTCTATTACAATGTTTGAGTACTTGACAGTTTAGCTTGAGAGAGGACCTCAGCATCTGGTATCTTCTCCTGTCAGATATCTTCCTAAAATAATTTAAATGTCAGATATCTTCCTAAAATAATTTAAATGGAAGTCATTCAGTTTCCTGACATGTTGCTGGTAGACTGTCCAGGTTTCACAGGCAGATAGCAATGATGTCAGCACAACGGCTTTGAAGAACTTCAGTTTGGTAGTCAGTCTAATACCTCTTCTCTCCCACACTTTCTTTTGGAGCCTCCCAAATACTGAGTAGCTCTGGCAATGCGAGTGTCAGTCTCATTGTCAACATGTACCTCTCTGGAAATCACACTGTCAAGGTAAGTGAACTTGTCCACAGTACTCAAAACTCCATTTATTTTAGTTGATGGTTCTACATATGAATGGTGTAGTGCTGGTTGATGGAGCACGTGTGTTTTCTTGGTCTTAATTTTTAGTCCAAAATTAGCACAAGCGGCAGAGAATTGATCCATATATTTTCTCTATGTCCACTTCTGAGACTGTATTGAGTACACAATCATCTACAAATAGAAAATCATACACCAATTGTCCCTCCACTTTGGTCTTTGTTTGTAATCTTTTTAAGTTGAAGAATTTACCAGCAGTGCAGGAATTGACCTTGATGTCCTGTCCATCTTCAGTGAAGGTGTTTGAAAACATGACTGAAAACATCATGTTAAAAAGGCATGGGAGCAAGAACATAGCCTTGTTTCACTCCATTGGTGACTGGGAAATCTTGAGAGCATCGTGCACTATCCAGAACCCAGGCAAACATGTATCATGGAATTGAAGTGCAATATGTTTGAATTTTTCTGGGCAACCAAATTTTGACATAATTTTCCCTTAAACAATCATGACCGACAGTATCAAAGACTTTGGTCAAATCAACAAACCTCTGTTGTGCTTCTGGCATTTCTCCTAGAATTGTGGGGCAGCTCTTCTCTTTCTGAAGTCACACTGGTTCTCAGGGAAGTGAAGGATCAGCTTGTTGAGAAGGATTCTGGCAAGAATCTTACCAGAAATGACTAAAACAGAAATACCCTTATGGTTGTCATAGAACAATTTATTCCCTTTACCTTTATAGGGATGGACAATGGAGACATCCTTGAATTCCTGGGTGAAATGCCACATAATCTGGAAAACTTCATTCAGTTTTTAAATGAGCAATGGATCTGCCACCTTATAGATTTTAGTTGGAATAGAATCAGCACCAGTTGCTTTGCTTCATGAAAGGAGCTTAATGGCATTCAAAACTTCTTCTGTTGGAACTTCAACTAGAGATAGATTAACTTCAATTTGGCATAAATAGTCAATGGCTTCTGCATGACAGTCTGTTGAGAACACTATGGAAGTATTTTGCCCTTCTCTCTAGGATCATGTCCCTGTCACTAATCAAGGTGGCTCCAACAACACTGAGTAGTTAATGTAGTTATGTCTTTGATCCATAGTCTTCAAGAAGTCATAAAAGTATTTTGTATTGTAACTATCTTCATAAAACTGAATTGAATCTGCCTTTTGGCTGAGCCATGAATTCTGTGTCTCTCTAAGACTCACTTATACTTCACTTTTGATGGAATTAAATCCTTCTTAGAATTGAATGAGTTACCCTATTGGTAAACACTATGGTGTTCTCATTTTTCATTTAGCAGTTTAGTTTCTATATCTCTTCATCATTTTCATCAAATCAGTCTTGATGTTTGAGTGTTCTGATTCAGATGAGCAAATGAAGTGCTGTACACCAAATTCTGAAAACTGTCAACTCTTTTTCTACTCCATTGTTGCCAACTGTGTGTTGGCTCAACTTTCTGTCCAAGTTGGGAGCTAACTGTTCCCACTCAGAGAAGCACTCTAATCTCTTGACATTAATTCTTCTAGTAATCATTTTGCCATGGTGTCACTATTTAGGTTGAATGTGAATATTTAGCTTAGAGTAAATGAATCTATGATCAGTTCAGCACTCTGCACCACACACTGCCTTTATCACTCCCACATCCTGTCTCTTTCTTCTTTACAAACACATAGCCTATTAGATGCCAATGTTTGCTGTGAGGATGCATCCAGAAAGTTTTATTACATTTAGGTAAAGGAAGACTGTTTGTGATGAGAAGTCATCAGATGCATAAGCTTTCAACAGTAAGTGACTATTGCTGTTGCTGTTTCCAACTCTGTTCCTCCAAAGGACTCCCTGCCATGTCTGATCGTCTGAGCCTACTCTAGCATTAATGTGATCTAGAGTTATAAGTTTATCTTTTTTTGATACATTGATGATAATGCTCTTCATAAATTTTTTCTTTGACTTTATCAAGCTTGGTATGGTAGAAGCATAGGCACTGGAATAGTGGCATGGCATTTTCCTGTAAGTAGCAGTTCCATTGTCATGAGCCTGTTATTCGCTCCTTTTGGAAGGCATACAGTTTATTGACTAAATTAGTTTTGTTTGCAAAACCTAACCCCAGCTTCATCATGCCCTCCTTCACTGTGGCCACTCCAGAAAAACATGTGTTTGGGTTCTGACTTCATTAAGCTAACCTTCATTTGCCAGTCTTATTTAACTCAGGGCTAAACGATTTAAACCATTTATATCTTTGGAGATATTTATGACTTCAAGAAATGAAGTTTATTTTCATTAAAAAATTTAAATTTTGAAAATTAAACATGTAATGATTATGGTAGTGGAGATATTGTTGTTGTGGTGGTGGTGGTGATGTTTTATTGGATTGAGTTGCCTTGATGAAAAAGTGGATTACTACTCCTTGTTTGTCTTCAAGGATACTTCAGAGAATGGTTAAATGTTAATTTATCAATTATGTTTTGACAGAGATTCCTTTTGTTTATGGGCTAAACTAGATGACTATTGAGTTCCACTCCAATTTATCAGATTATAAGATTCTGTAATAAATCCTAAGAATATTAATTCTTGATTCAGGACCTCCCCATTTGACAAAAGCTGCTTTAAAAAGAGAGAAACAGTTCTATACACACATGTTTAAGTTTAAGAAAATGACCAAGAACTATTCCCTGGCAGATAATGGTCAAAAGATGTGAACAAAGTCTTCAAAAAATATGTTAACTGTAAATGGCCAAATGAAAACATGCAACAGATTTCTGATAATAAAAGGAAAGAGATCGTGACTTGATGCGTTTTCATTAATATAGGAACTTAGTTAGGAAGCTACTAACCAAAGCAATTTGTCATTGTCTCTGCAACCTACATAGAAAGTTGCTTAGAAAACAGAAATTAGTCACTGAAAAAACTATGGTAATCATGGAAAATAGAGAATGAATATACCTTTATACAGAAACGTAGGGTACCACTTGGGTAGAATGTGATATATAAATTGTTGGATGAGATGTTGGACATGTTGGACCTGATCATTTCCCTTCACTGCTTTTACTTCTTGGAAAGCTTCAATTATTGTTTTTGTTGTTGTTACTTTTTAAAATAGAAATGATAGTATTATAAAGAAGAAAGGTATCAATAAAAGGAATTTTTAATGTATCATGTGGATAAAAATTCATGTGTAACTTGACCTCATTGTGTTTTGTGTATGATAATGTAAATGCACTATTTTTTGAAGGAACCTTTAAGATCATTTAGTCTGCTCCCAACATTTAACAAATTAGGAAATTAAGGATAGAATAGCTTACTTACTTGATCAGGTTCATATAAATCATTAAAATTGTACAGTCAGAATTGGAACCAACATCCCTTGACACTAAAACCACTATTCATTCCCCTATACTTCCTTATTCTTATACCACCAGTCTCTTCTATTAGGAAAAGCAGAACAATAGGAACATTTATTAATTACTTATTGTATTCAGAGCACCATGGTAAGTACTTGGTAGAGATACTAAGTTAAAATAATACACTTGATAAGAAATTAAGCTCATTAGAACCTAAATGAGTTTACAATATAGCACTATTCCATATAGTATTAGATAATTAGGAAGCAAAGTGTTCAGTGAAGCTTGAGGGAGGAAGTTAATATCATTCCAGGATGTCAGGGCAGGCTTTCTTTTTTTCTTTTTCTTGCTTTTTTTTGAAACAATTATATTTTATTAGCAATGATTTTTATCCTCACATTTTAAGAACAAAACTACAGATACTTTATTTAAGTGGGAAGAGAGAGAACTAACTATGAAAGGGTCAATCTAAGCATGTACAATATGCCCTCTTGTTATGAGTATGTGTTTAGGTTTGGTAAGCCTGGTTTCAGACATGCATAATAAAGTCTGTTAGACTAGTTCATAGTGATAAAAAAAACTTATTGTCTACTGGAATAAAAAGTAAGTATAAAAAAGTTTTGATCAAATGTACTCTCACTCTCTTTCCTGATAGGATTCAAGTGAAAAGAAAATGCTGACAAGGATTTCCTCATGGGGAGAAGAGATTTAGATCTCTTCTCCTCTCCCTGTTGTTGGTATAGTTTCTCCTTTTTTATGTGTCTTATGTTTACTTTCCTAAACTTAGTTGAATATATATCCAGAGACAGATCAGACCAGTCACAAACTTGTGAACTTCAAAAGGTCCAAGAGCCAAATCCAGAAGGAGTCTTGTGAATAGACTGAAAGATTGTGAAGCAGCCAAGTGACCTATCTGACCCATCCTAGAGAGGAACCAACCCAACTGAGCAGGGGAGGGATTCATTCAATTACACCCTCAGAAATGGATATTTGGAGAAAAAATAAAAGGATTTCTAAGGCCAAGAAATACAACTCTTCTTCCCTTTTGGAATAATAATGTTTTATAGCAAATAAATGAGTTTTTTGAATCCACTATTTTGAATCCATTCTCCCATGGGACCAAATGGTATAAAGAAGCAATTGGGAGTTGGGAAGGAGTATTTTAGTTTTATCATTGTTATACCTTCTCAGGAAACATCCCTTTGTAAAAGTTGGTGTTAATTGATTAATTGATCTTGGGGGGATGTCAAGAGATGTCAAGCTTACAAATATGAGAGAACACAATCAATGGGGACATGAGAGTAATAATACTCGACTATATGACTCTTCTAATTACTCCTAAATTATTTAGGGATAAACAGTAGCTCCTTTTTGGGCAACTGACTGGAGAAAGTGAGATTGGGAAAATCTCTCTCTCTCTCTCTCTCTCTCTCTCTCTGTCTGTCTGTCTCTGTCTCTCTCTGTTTCTCTCTCTGTGTCTCTCTCTGTTTCTCTCTCTGTCTCTCTGTGTCTCTCTCTCTGTTTCTCTCTCTCTCTCTCTCTCTCTCTCTCTCTCTCTCTCTCTCTCTCTCCTCTCCTCTCCCAATCATAACCCCTTTCTCTTTACATAATGAACTGAGAAAATATCTGTACCCTAGGAAGTTCATGTTACTCAAAATTCCCCAAATGCTTGGGAGAGAGAAGGCTTTCCAGAGGAGGAGTAGTCATTTCCACTGAACATTTAAAAATCAGTAGGCATTTAACTATTAAAAGAGTAAGGGAGGGAATTACAGCAAACATAGAAAACTTTATGGAATCAAATGACGAAATTGGACAGAAATTGTTTGGTTTGTCTGGATAAGTCGAATTGATGACAGGGAGTAATAAGAAAGGTTCAAAAAGTAGGTGTGAGTCTTAAATGCCAGGCCTAGAAAATTGAACTTTATTTGGTAAGTTATAGATAACTGAAAATTTGTGACCACAATTGTGACATGTTCAGATCTATATAAAGTATCAAGAGATTTAAAAAACACTTAAGATGTGTCCATATAACCTAGGCTTATCTTCCCCCTGCTTTATCTCTTGGACAAAAACATTTTTCTCTCCAGACCATTTCTTCTTTACAGTACGAAATAAGCAGCAAAACATTTGGAGAAATACCAAGGGTAACAGAATTCCTAGTCTTTCCTAAAATTATTTGGACTTAACTTCTGAAAAGTTATCAGTGGAAGGAAATCTTTGAGGAAACTGAA
Organism: Macrotis lagotis; assembly: GCF_037893015.1. NCBI lineage: Eukaryota > Metazoa > Chordata > Mammalia > Peramelemorphia > Peramelidae > Macrotis > Macrotis lagotis. Next base: position 103,465,771 of record NC_133663.1, read on the forward strand.
GATATCTAGTCAGTTATGAATGATTACAATAGAAACAAATTCAAAAACAAATTTCTTGGGGGGATTGGAAATCAATTGGGAATAAGTGACTTGCCCAAGGTCACACAATTATAAAATTTGAACTCAGATCCTCCTGGGTGCTCTATCTTCTGCACCACCTAGCTGTCCTATAATTTTGTGATCCTCTTTCTAAAAAACAAACAAATTTTAAAAAAATGAGAGTTCTTATACTAGAAGAATTTCTACATCTATTTTTATTTTTAGAGTACCTCTATATTTTCATTCCCCTTTAAAGAGTTTGAATTAGTGGTGGGTGAAGATTAGACTACAGGTGATAAAAAAAAGCCCTGCAGCTTTTTTTCCTGGATAAGAAAAGTCAAAAATACTGTTATGTGACTATGGCTAAACCTTGATATGAAAATACTACATAAATTATGTTTGGGTTATATTTATTACAGAAAGTAAGGGTTTTTTTTTTCTTTCTAAAAACTTTCATTGATACTATAGTAGAAATGCCTGAAAGTTGTTCTGTTTTGCTCTTTTCCTCATTAGAGATGATTATTTAGACTAAATATATGCATGAATTTCCTACTTGCTGCAACATATTTGTGAAGTTTTGTATTTCAATAGTGAACACAAATGAAAAGAAATATGGAGCTTGTTACCTCCATGATAGCCCCACCATTATCACTCCAGTCATATACAAGGTCTCTTTAAACTATTGAGGATGAAATTGTTCCATTTTGGATTACAGATCTGGGGATAGGCAAGGGGCAATTTGTCTTTGAATACTAATTTAAAGAATTTAAAATAGCACAAAAATAAATACCATTTATGAAATCTCACAAAGTGACTTTAGACAAAAAAATAATTAGAAGGCATCTATTATCTGAAAATATAAATTGTTTTTCAAAATAATAAGAGCTAAAATTATTATTCCCCTTATAATTATATGTAGTATATATGAGAAATGAGAATTTTATTTTCTCCCAGATTATAAGAATATAATTTTAATAGTCATGAATTACTCATCTCTTTTCCCATAAGAACAAAGAGTGAACAGCCATTTTCCCATATCACATTAAAAATACATTTTAGTTTAGATTATAATATGAAATTGTAAGCTAAAATTTTTAAATTGAGGCAATGAAAATTCATCATGCACCTGTTCTTAAGCATAAAAAAATTGCAAGTAGATGAATGAATTGAGCTATATTTTCTTCAGTTGGCTCAATTCTTTCTCCAGGGTTATAAAATTGAGGGTACAGATAAACACAGTCTAGAAATCCTAAGTTTGGAGGTCTAACGTTAAGATTCTATCTGAGCCTTATGAATGCAGAAAATTGTAAAAATCTCAGTAGCTTGTGAGTATATTATTTCTCATAACATTTTGTGATATATAGGCATAATTGCATATATATATATATAATTTCACTTTTGAGGTGAACTTTCTATTTTAGAAATTCTTTTGCTGATACAAATAGGTAACTGTTCTTTTAAAAATAATCTTAGTTGTTTGAAAGCACTGAGAAGTTAAGTGATTTGCTTGTGGTCCTATGGTAAGTATGTTTTAATCACTGAACACCTATCTGGGTCTTCTTACCTCAACACTAAGTTACCTAAATACTATTTCCACTCTATCTTATTTGTAAGTCAGACTATGTTAGATCTATTAGGGAATAAAATGTCTGAAAATGTCTTCCATTTCTGTTATAATTCTTTAAGAAACTAACCCAGTCCTTAAAAACCTAAATTTGACAGTATTAGTAATATATTCAATTGATTCTTCTCATTGATTTTAATATTTCGGGATTAATTTTTATTTTATGAGGAATTCAACTTTATGTGCCTAGTGGTTTATATAGTAATGTTACGGAAAAACAGGTCCAAACACTTACAAATATTCCTATTCATCAATGCTAGTAGACACACAATTTACTAGTAGACATAAAAATCAGAAACCTGGATTTAAATTGAATATTCAAAACTTAATTAAGCACCTGCTATGTCTGTGGTACTATGTCCCACAGGGATATAAAAGACAAAACAAACCAAAAAAAAAACAAAAAAAAAAAAAAAAACACAAGAGAACCTTCTTCTTTAGACAAAACCTAAATTTGCTTCTTTTCTTCTGCCCATTTTCCAGAATCTTCAAGCACTTGCTTCTAAGCTATAAAATAATTGAATGCTTAGAATACTTGAAGACATAATTTTCTTCTTCTAGCTATACATATTCTTTCAATTTTTCCTCATATGATATGGGTTTGAGCCTCTCCACTTTTATGATTGTCTTTCTCTGAGTTATCTTCTCATTTATTTTAGCCTAAAATAGTACTATTATCCCCTTTCTCCTCTGATGGCAACCCAAGACTACATTGGATTATTTTGGCCACCACAATTTACCGATGACTCATATTGAGTTTGCTGTTCAAAATCCCTAGAACTTTCTTGGAACAATTGTATCCTTGGTCAGAATTTAGGAAGTTTTTGTTGTTATTTTGTTTTTGTTGTTTTTTTTAAAGATTTAGATATTTTAAAGATTTAACTAACATTTGTCCCTTCTAAATTATAGCTTCTTGTTCGACACATTTTCTATAGTCAAAATGCAGTCGTACTATGGTCTAGCCAAATACCAACTATTTTTGTTCAACTTCTGAGTTAAGACTGTATTTTTGAATAGTTCTCATTCAAAAACAGACCATAGCTATATTTGGTCATTAAAACATAGTAGAGGGCAAAGTAGATAGAACACAAGCCTGGAATCAGAAAGACCTGAATTCAAATTTGACCTCAGGAACTTACTAGCCTTCTGACCCAGGGTGAGTCACTTAACTCTGCCTCAGGAAATAGCAAACCTCTCCAACATCTTTGTCAAGAAAATCCCAAGTATGGTCACAAAGAGTAGGATATAACTGAAATATTTAACAACAAAGTCTCACAAAAAAATTCTTTTGGATTCTGACTCTGTTATAGAACATGATCATCATACTTCTAAGAACTGAGAACATAATATAGGTGTATTTATATAAGTCACTAATGTTAAAAAAAAGTACCAGTAAGACAGAGATCCCTATGATAGCCCACTGGAGATCTTATTCTTCATGATCATTGGATGGTTAAGAACTATTCCTTGAAGGGTGGCCAGATGGCACAGTGGATAGAGTACTAGCCCTGGAATCAGGAGGACCTGAGTTTAAATCTGGCATCAGACATTTAATAATTCCCTAGCTGTGTGACCTTGGGCAAGTTATTTAACCCCATTGCCTTGCAAAAAAGAAAAACTATTCCTTGAGATCAGTTATTTAATTAGTTCTGGATATAATTCACTGCACTGTCATAAAATAAATATCCCTCATATTCTACACAAGAATAGCCAGAGATAATTTGTTAAAAGTTTTGCTAAGGACCTCCTTCCAAGTTGATGCCAAGTTATTAAATATGACTCTTTGATTCTGTTCATTCATATAGTCATTTGGTTAAACATTTATTGAGCAACTACTATGCAAGCATTATCACTGCTCTCAGCAACCTGAGAGTCTAATGGGGTAGATATGAAGACACTTATCTACAAATGAGCTATATATAAGAAAAAGTGGAGATAATCAATAGGGAGAAGACAGACATAAGGATTAAGGGAAGTCAGAAATGGCTTCCTATAGAAGGTAGGATTTTATCAGTGTCTTGAAGGAGGTCAGGGAGGCCAAGGAATAATGCTAAGAAAGAAGAGCATTCCAAGCATGGGAAAAGTCAAAGAAATTGCCTGAAGTCCAGAGACAGCAAAACTTATATGTTGAACAGAAAGGGTGACAGTGACATTGGATCATAGAGTATAGGGGGAAGGCAAATTAGAAGGGAAGCAAGTTGTAAAAGGCTTTGAATGCCAAGCAGAGGATTTTATATTTGATCCTAAAGAGGATAGGAAATCATTGGAGATCTTCAAATGGGGGGGGATAATATGGTAAAATTTGTGCCTTAGGAAGATGAATTTGTGAGCCTAGTGAGGAAAGGATTAGAGTGAGTAAGGATTTGGGGCAGGCAGATCAACTGGTAGCTTATTACATTAATAGAAGAATGAGTTGATGGGGGCCTTTACTACAGCAGAGAAAGAAGGGAGGAGATGCAGGTGATAGTACAAAAGTGGAAATGACTTGTGATTGGATGTGAGTGAGTGAGAAAGAATAAATAGTAACTTTTTTCTGTACCATGGACACTTTCTATCCCACTGTATGATAGGAAAAAATCTTTCTCCACAAATAACATAGTCCTGTGAAATAATTAACCATGTCTAAAAAGAATGTTTCATTCTGGATTTTAACTCCATCATCCCTCTAGCAAGAGTTGGGGACAGGGTGTCAATATAATTCATCTTAGGACCTCTGGATATATTACCTTCTCCTCTCAGGACACCTTGTTTGATTGTAAGTGACTGATCACAGATTTCCTTTTTGCTATTCTATTGTACCTTCACTTAAATCTTCCTTTCATTCTTAACTTTGGTCTCAAGTCTGTTCCTTCATATTCCTTTCCCCTCTTCTTCCCCCACCCCCCACTAACAGAACTCAAGTCAGACATTCTGAAAAATTTTGAATGCAAACCCAGTAGCAAAATATAAGCAGCCAAATTTGGATTTTCATTTTTAATGACATTTTGGCCTTACAATTCATGAAGATTCTCTATGATAGCATAGAGGAGCTATGATCTAACATAGTGGGAAAAAATAGATGAACTGACAGATCTTTGAAATATTGAACCATACATTCTTTGATCCTTGAAAACAAGACAGTTTCTATTTTATTCATTTTATCTCTTGTTATTTTACCTTGTTCATACCCATACATATAGGATCTATCATTTTCTCAATTGTCAGCATCAGAGTTTGGTCTAAGAAAGACAAACAGAATTTGGTTTTAATATGCACTTTTATTCTCTCAAGCATGCATACATGGGAGCTCCAGTTAGAAACTGAACTCCCTTTGGGATTAGGTTGCACAGAATATAAAATAAAACCTGCTAAACTGGCTAAGAGTCATGTCATAGTCCAACTAGGTTTGGGAATAGCCACATCATGACCCAATCAGGGATTAACATTTTCCCATGAAGCGATCACTTAACAGAAGTCATAAGAGGACCAAGGGCATATAGAACAAGGAAGAGGGTCAGGATGGAAAGTGCCCAAGTTTCTTTTGTGGTGGGAGGATCCAGAATGTGAATGGACTTGTTGAGGTAACTGAATGTTTCCTACTGCCTTAGAGTTTGTTTGGTTCACTAAGCATTGCCAGGGCAGGGTCCTACTCTTCCTCAGGAAGTTAAAGGTAGAGTTAGAAGTCACATATTATAAAATAATAGAAAACTGTCCAAGACACATCAAGTTATATGACTTGCAATAGATTGTGTAGTAAAAGGAAGAGGTAAAATTTACACATATATCTCCCAAGTTTTAAGTCGGGTACTCCTTCTACAGCACCATGCTCTCTGACAATGGTGAAGAATATGATATTACAGAGGACATTGTCCTGTATAAGCTGAATCAATATTTGAGGGTTACCTAAGAATGAAAGGTAGGATATCAATAATCATATCCATATAAAAATGATATTGTAGGTTAAAAAAGTGACAACTATGTGATACAATGATTAGTACATGAGTTCAAATCTGGTCTCAGACATTTACTGTGCAAGCTAGGTAAGTCTTAACCCTATTTTACTCAGTTTCCTCACTTGTAAAATGAGCTGAAGAAGAAAACAACAAATCATTCTAGTATCTTTGTCAAGAAAACCCTCAAATGGGCTCATGAATAGTTGAACATGATAGAAACAATCAAATGGCAGTATAAACATTCTTGAAGATTCTATAGGCAACTAATTATTGATTAAAAAATAATATAATTGTTTCCCTTCCCTAATTTCCAGGACACACAAATAGCAAAATAAATGAAAAATAAACAAGCCAGTACTACTTTAATCATTTAAGATGTTACATTATGTAGTAAACACGTAACACATGAACATTATGTATGTGTGTTTATATTTGTACAGATATACATGTATGCACATACATGTATGTATACACCTGGAAAACTTTCAGTATCAGAAATTGCAGAAATCACCCAATGATACAGTCATTGGACCATAGTCTCAAAGGAGAAATAAATTTCCCAGGACATATAGTTCAGTCTTTCATTTTACAGATGAGGAAATTGAGGACCAGAAAGATTAATGGACTTGACCAATATCACAAAGACATTAGGAGGCATAACAAAGAAGCAGACCAGACTATTTTGAAAATAAACCCAGAAATCTTTCCACTGTGTCATAAACACTATTTTTCCAATGACCAACCCTTAATTTTACAGATGTTTAAGAAACAACCAAAAAAACATCAACAACAACAACAAAAAAAACAAGGATATTCATTGACTTCCAGTCAGATACACAAAGTAGTATGAAACAGAGGCAGAATTTGAAGCTAGTTCTTCTGGCTATATAACAAGTGCTTTTTCATTGTACTATATTACCTTCTATAATTTCCATAATTTCACTTTATAATATAAAGTGAAAAAAGATAAAACTGAGTGTTTTCTACATACTCATACATGTAAAAGATGAGTTTTTCTAGAACTCCATTTAGGTCTGAAAACTATATTTTCCTAAACACATTTAACAATACCTTTCCTATAGCCATCTCCCTTCTTTCCTAGCAGCAGGCTTTGGAAACAAATGCACCTACCTGAAGTAAATTAACTTCAAACACAGTGTCCTATGAAATCCTAACAGAAAGAGACTATAAAGGAAAACTTTAATATGTGTAATTTCTTTTAGTCTGTCTACTTGATTTTCATTAATCATGACTGTTATTCCCTAGCAGTAAGTTGCTTGTGCACTAAAAGGATCTGGCCACTATTTCAATAACATATATAAAAGTCCAGTGTTACTTGGAGCCCCAGGCAAAGAACCATGACATCATGAAACACATGGGTGATAACCTTCTCTATGCAATTCTGATGAACAGCATCAAAGCTTCATATCATTTTGGTTGTCTCTGAAGCAGAGGAATAGAGACAGATTGGAAGAAGTTCAGAGAGAAGAGACAAAAAATGACTAAGGGAATAGATCAACTGACTTATAAGGAAAGATTAAAGGAGGAAAAGATGAATAGTTTGGCCAAGTGACAACTAGTAAGAAAGATGAAAATACTGTAAATTTTGGTTTAAATACCAGAAGAGAAAGAATTATTTAGATTGATATTAAGATCAATAGTGTAGATGATTAGAATAATGGCCTGATATTTGGGTGAATTGAGTTCTTAGCAGTATGTTCTGAGGTAAAGGAATGCAATTCCCTTCACACATCTAATAGTCCCAATTGGCCCAATTACTGTCTCTGCAATATATTCTGACCTCTTTGCCTTTGCATAGACTTCCCTATATTTTTTTATAATGACCTGTCTCTTCACCTCTACTTCTTAAAATCCTTAACTTCCTTGGAAGTTTATGTCAAATATGGTCTCCCAATGGAAACCTTTTCTGATCCTCCTGTTGGTATTCTCTCCATATTTCCTTTCATTTATTTCTCTGAGTATATGGTTCTACCTTTTTAATATGAACTCCCTGAAGTCTAGGAGAGTTTGCATTTTTGGTTTTGTATCCTAACCACCTTAGCAAAAAAGTCGTTGTATGCAATAGTTACTTAATAAAAGTGAACAGAATTAAGTCATCAGGAAACTATACAAATGGAAACTTGAGTTCCCATAATCGAGAAAGAGTAGTGAAAAGAATGTTATATCAGTCAAAAGGATCTGAGTTCAAATATGAAGTTTTGTCCTATTCATGTGTGAACTTGAAAAACTTATTTCATCTTGGGGATCTCAGTTTCCTCATTTGTAAAATGCAGGTAGAATAGATCTCTAATTCACTTCCAATATGGATGTACGTATAGACCTATATATATATGAATAATGGAGACATATATGAAAATAATCTAAGAATTCAACAATGCTATGAATTCAATATGCAAATTACTAGTTAAAATCCATGCTATTCTAATTTTACAAATATGAGAACTGATGCAAAATAGTAAATGACTTACTCCAAACCATAAAGTTAAGGTCAATACCAGGAATCTCAGTCTTGCCCATTTGCTGTCTTGATTCACTTATTCTTTGGGAACTTATATAAATACAATTTAAATTAAGGAATATTTATTTTCCATGAGAATTTACCCATTCTTTAAAATAACCATTCTTTTCTTATGGAATTAAACTTTTTACCTTTCATTGTCAAGCAGTTAAATAGAGATACTAAGAAGAGAAGACTGTAGTTTGGTGTCTCTCCTGGATCCTCATGGGGCTGAATTTGGACATTTCTAAGTCAGGTCTTGCCTGATTATAGTCTATTTCTCCTTTCCCAAGGCAAACCTCTGACCTGAATCAGGAGCATATTGTGACTCCCTAAGGCTCACTACCCATGGCACTGTGACTGGGAACCTTAACCTTTGACCAAGCCTCTTTTAGGAAGTAAATGAAGAAATCTCCACAATTGTGTTCTCTTCCTTTGCCCTAGGGCACCTATGAGCAGTTATTAGTCTTTTTAGTGGGGACCAAGGACTTGCTTAACTTTTTAAGCCTTATTTTTGCCTTTAATCTTTACCTTGATTTTTTTTTCTTTTTTAATTTTTTTAAAAATCTTTATTTTGTTACAATATTTAATTTCATTAATTTGTCTTTATTTTAAGTGGGAAGCAAGAAGTGCAACTTGAAAAAGGAATGGGATAGTAGATACTTTCCTAAACAAGGGAGGGAAGGTGATTATTTTTCCCAGTTAGCATTGCAGAAGCTTATTTAGCACCCTAAAACAGACCTCTTTCTCCAGTCCCAGCTGGACACCCTGACCTAAATAAAGGACTGCCTTCTGGGGAAATTTGACAGCTCCATCTCTAAAAATCACTGCTCTCAAAACTGAGTAGTTGCAGTCTATAATTTCCCCCTCTGAGAGCAATAACATCAGTCCCAAAGATAGCTACTACAACCTGGCCGTTCTCTTAAATATAGGAGGATATCAGAGAACAAAAGCATGGCCTTAAACCTCAATCATTCTCTGGGATTGTCCAAGTCTCTCAATCTGACCATACTCTATACAAAAAAGGGTCTGGGAAGGAAGTTATTCCTCAACCTCATTTTCTCCCCAAACCCCAACCTAGTGGAATAATTCCATATGTTTTATTTAGAAAAAATTCAGGTTGTCCTGAGACTTTATGAATGGGATTTGAGAGCATGGAAAAATGGATGATCCTGCAATATATCTACTTGGCTATTTGCAAAGTAGATCTGAATATATACACAAACATTTTTTCATCAAGGTAGAGACTTCAAAGGATTTTCCTTATATTTAGTTCTAAAACACACACACACACACACACACACACACACACACACACACAGACTCTCTCTCTCTCTCTCTCTCTCTCTCTCTCTCTCTCTCTCTCTCTCTCTCTCTCTGTCTGTCTTTATGAAAGCTAAGGGGGAGACTAGCTTTTCCAAAAGTTTTGGAATGAAAGTCCTTTTTCCTGTTCCTCTTAACTTCCCCAAATTGCCTGGGAGAGTTAGGGTAAGGGTAATAGAGTAGTTAGTGAAAAAACAGCAACATCTAGGAGTTCAGAGTTACTGAGAAAGTGGGATGTGAGTTTACTTATCATTGACAAATGAATTTATGTAAGTTATCAACATCCTTAGGAGTTCAGCATCAGAGTGGAGTGCTCCTAGGCAGTCAGATAGAAATATGGAAAATGGAAGGTTAAAAAGGCAGCAGAGGTATACATGGTATACTCAAGTGAATCAACTGGTAGAGGTAGAGTTTTAGGGGGGCACAAAATGTGCTCTAAGTGAGTGTGATGAAAAGGTTTTTATACTTTACCAAAGATAGAACTTCCATGGACAAATCATTGAATTCATCAATAAACCAGTGTTCATTACTGGAAACCAGAAGAGTAAAATGTTGAATTGTTGAAGTTGTTAGTTTTTACTTTTTTAAAAAAAATCTCTTTCCTCTTAAGTTTGCTTAGATGTTTTGGTGGTCTGGCTTGAAATACTTCAAAGTAAATTTACCAACATAAATTGTACTTCTATCTATGATGTGCCACAAACTGTGCTGAGTGCTTAAAATATAGCAGAGATTTTTAAGGTTTGTTCAGGGAAAAAAGAGATATAGGGAAGGATAAATCTGCTGCTTGGGGGTAGATAGTTATAATTGGAGAATGACAGCCTTAAGAAGTGGAACTATTCGATATATATATATATACTTTACTTTGATGTCTGCTACAGAAAATTATCTTTATTCTAGAAAGATTTGGAATAATATATTGAAGAGGGAAGTGGAGCAAAAGATAGGTAAATGGTGAAAAGGGGGTTCATAGATATTCCTAATTAACTCAATTATCCTGACAGAAATAAATCATATTCATGTATTAAAAAATTTACAATTATTGCTGAGTTGTAAATGATATTCAGATGTCCAAAAATAGGAAGGAGGTGAAACCTGAAATTTATGACTTGGTATACTAGAGATTGACCCTTAGCAAAACTCTAGAATACATCATTAGATTATTTGATAACACTTGACTAATGGTAAGCACAAAGAGCTAGCATGGATTTTGTAATTAATCATGATAATAATACTAAAATAATAATGATGGTAAGAGAATATGTATAGTGTTTTGATTTAAAAATCACTTTATATGTTATATAATTTGATTCTTACAGCAACCTATAAGATAGGTGCTGTAATTATCCCTATTTTACAGATGAAGAAACTGAGCCAAAGAAAATTTAAGTTGCATAGCTAGTGTTACAACACTATTTTCTGAGGTAGTATGTGAACTCAAATATTACTGATACTGAGTCTAGCACTATTTGAACATAATACAAGACATTTCATCATCTATTCACAGGCTTATTAAATTAAGACATCAGAAAAATGTTACTGACATAGTATATACAGATTTTAGGAAGATGTTATTTCCATATGCTTATAGATTAGAGAGATGAAGGACCCATGTATGTGAAAGTATCTGCAGCAGTTCTTTTTTTTTGTAAAGGCAAAGAACTGGAGAGTAAAAGATGTGCCTATCATTTGAGAGATGGGTGAACAAATTATCCTATGTGAATGAAATGTAATACTATTTTATATTGTGGTGAAAGGGAGGGTTTCAGAAACACCCCAAAATGCTTGTTTCATCTAATGAAAAGTGAGTAGAGCTAATATAATAATTTATAAAATGATAATTTTTAAGTGACATAAGCAATGGCCAATCAGAATACAAGAGAAACTATGATGAACTATTATATATATTCACTTCATGCCTGATATGATGGATACTAAAGGCAGAATTTGAAATACATTTTTAATGTAAGCAATTTTTTTGCCGGAGTGTACATATTTATTATGAGATTCCTTTTTTCCCTTTTTTAATGGAAGGAGGAAGATTTTGAGCATGGAAAAAGAAATGCTCATTAATTAAAAATTAATTTTAAAATGATTTGGACAAAATGCACAATAAGTTTATTTGTGTGATTGACAAAAATTTGGATGGATAGATAATTATTAAAAGGTACAAGATCCCAAAAGTTTTCAAAATCTGAAATAATGCTCCAGATAAGAGACATAAAAGAGATATTAAAAAATCTTGCATTTGTTTGGAAGCTTAGCTTCACTAGAATTTGATAGAAGTAGAAGTTAGTAGATAACATTCCTCTGAAAGAATCATGGATGTTGTAATGAATTGAAAGTATCAGTATGATTAAACTGTGTGATTTGACTGCCCAAATGGCCAAAACCATTTTGAGCTACATTTACTGAAATATCATTTTCAGAAAAAAGTAGATAATAGCTCCATCATAAGCTCTGATCAGTCTATATCTGGCATATTATGCTAAATTTTATATTTAAATTTTTGAGCAAGTCAGTGTCATTGAAGGGGTAAGTCTTGCAAAAGGTGACTAGGATGGTGAAAGAATTTGAAAGCATGCCATACGAGGAATGATTGAAGGAACTTGAAATATTTAGCCTGAAGAGAAAAATTAGAGGGGGCATAATATCTGTCTTGAAATAGTTGAAGGGTTTATTCTGTATGACCTAGAAAGCAAAAATAGTATCAATGTGTGGAAATTGTAGGAAGACAGATTTAGATTCATTACAAAGAAACAGAGATAGACAAAGGCACATCTGAAAATAAAACAGATTGCCCAATGAGGTAGTGAGTTTCCTGTCACTGGATGCAAACTTTTAAAAGATGAATAATTTGGGGAAAATGTTTTGGAAGAGATCCAGGCATTAGTTATTACAGTAAATAAACTTTAAGATGTTGTTTAAAGCTAAGATTCTAAAGTCCTGTGATTTTATAAACTATTAATTAATTAATCAATAGATACTTGTTAATTGCCTGATATGTGCTAAATGCTGAGCATAAAAAAAAAGGGGGACAAAACATAGTCCCTGCCCTTCAGGAATTCAAATCTAAAGCGGGGGGGAAAACAAACAAATATATACAAAGCATGATAGACAGACAGACAGACAAATAGATAGATAGATAGATGATAGATAGAGAAAGATAGAGACAAAGAGAGAGAGATAGAGATAGAGACAGAAATAGAGAGAAATAGAGAGAGAGATAGAGATAGAGACAGAGACAGAGACAGAGAGATAGAGATAGAGATACAGATACAGATACAGATACAGATACAGATACAGATACAGATACAGATACAGATACAGATATAGATATAGTATAAAAAGGCAATATATATAGGATAAAAAGCAAGATATATATTTATATGAAGATAAGATTAAAGATAAAAGGTAAGATTTTAGTTATGACTTAAAAGAAGCGAGAAAAGTAAATAGGTGAAACTGAGGAGAGAGAACTTTTTCAGAAATGGGGGACAGTCAGAGAAAATGTTTAGAGCTCTGACACTTGTTCATGGAGCAATTAGGAGTTCAATGTCCCTGGATCAAAGTCTATTTGAGGAAGTAAGGTATAAGAAACCTGGAAATAAGTAGCAAGGGACTGGGCTATGAAGGGCTTTGAATGCCAAATAGAGCATTTTGTAGTCGATTATGAAGGTGAAAGCTATTGGAGTTTATTGAGTATCCTAGTGACATGATCAGACCTGCACTTAAAGGAAATTACTTTGATAGTTGAATGGAGGGTGAATTAGAGTGGAGATAGATATGAGATAAGCAATTAAGCTATAACAGTAGGACAGGTATAGTGGGGGCAGTGTCAGAGAAGAGAAAGGGGCATTTTTGAGAGATGCTACTGAAATAAAATCCATAGGTCTTGGCAACTTATTGGAAAATCCAATTGAAGTAGTGTAGAAGGAGAAGAAAAGAGGCTCAGAATAGAACCTTGAAGAACATCTATTGTTAAAGAACCATATCACCCATAAGATGGACTAGATTAATTTATCAATTTCTTCAATACATGGAAGCTTACTGTCACACCATCTTTTGCCCAAATGACTTAGGCAAACTGATGTTTGCAACTCAGTGATTGTTACATCATGTAACACAAACTCTCAGAAGCAAAGGTATTCAACATTCTGTTGAGAGTGCCTGGAAACCAAAGTTCCTGTCCTGGAATGTAGGAGGAAAGGAAAGCAAATACAAAGACCTTGAACTTTAAACATTACTAGGGAGACTTTGTCCTCATTTGTCTTTAAAGAAGCCCACCATTACCTAGGAACTTTCCTCCTTCAGGCTTCTAGAAAAGTAATTTCAGTGGACACTAGTCAGGTCAAATCATACCGATTCCAATTGACGGAAGATATATAGCATATAAACTTCATATATAGCATGTGCTTATTTCTCATAAATCTAACCTAGCTTTCTGATAGACATGATCAGGTATGGTTTAATATCCCTCCTATCCAAATACACAGCTCTTTTAGATACCTGTCAACACTTGTCCAGAATTCTGTATCTTTTATTTTCTTAATAACCATTAGCTGAAATAATTTTTGGAGATGATTTCAAGGCTTTTAATAGCTTCACCAAAGTTTCCTTATGGGTTTTTTCTCCTGAAATAGATATATTCCTCTACAAGAGGTAAAAATTCATTTATTAAAACAGTTAAGCAAGGTTATAGTTTGACTCATGAGGAAATTCTAATGGCAATTTTATTTATATTGTTAACTAAATAGACATCATCATTGACTATATAGTAATCTTCATTTCTGGAATGGTCTCAATGCTTTAGATTCTCTTTTAAACTTGTTTGAAAGTAATTATTCTTTTTTTAATCTTAATTTCAGCTCAAGTACAGACATATACATAACTACCATAGAGAGATTACCAAATTTAAAATAAAATTAAGGAGAATCTTGAAGTAATTTATCTTTTTATCTCATCTATGGAAGTCACCTAGATGTGCTTACAATAGGAAACACAGTTAAGAGTGCTAACAATAGCTCTGGGTAAAGAGTTAGAAAGCTTGGTTTAGAGAAATGATAGACTGAAACAATTTGTATGGTATACCTTCAGGATGCTGATAAGTCTGTGATAAAGTCCATCACCAAACTGGTCCCAGGGGCACAGCAAAATATTCAATAGCTGAAAAAGGACTTACGGTTTGCTCCAAGTTCTATTGCTTCTCTGGAGTCCATTTAACATCGTACATTATGCTAGATATTAAGAACACCAGAAAGGTTTGGTAGACTTTTTACTTTTGTTAGACTATTTACTTTTGGTAGACCTTTTACTCTCCTTGTGTGAAAGGTGGCAATTTAGCATAGTATCCTCTGAAGAGGTGGACTTAATATGTTACCGACACTATTGCTAAACATAGTTTAGTAGTTGCTGATAAAGTATAAAAATGTCACTGATTATTTATCTGAGGGAATGCTGGCAGCTCATCTGTAAATTATGGGAAATTCATATGAATGTTGACTCTATGGTTTCATTCTAAGTTCAAACTTTCCATAATAGGTGATAGATGTTCTCTTCCATTCATCCATAGCAAAGATATAAAGTCGATTTTTGAGTATATGACAGATCTTGGAACATTGCAACTGTGCTAATCCAAATGCAGACAATAAACTCAGACAATCTAGAACTGGAATCAAACGCAAATGACCTCTAGCCCAAACTGTACTTGTACAAGTATGTCCCTCAGATTATCCTTTGCAAGTGGTTATCCTACCTATGCTCAAGGAACTCAAGTGAAGCAGGATTCACTGCTTTTCAAAGCAGTTCTTTTCATAATTCAATAGCTCTAAGTATTGGTAAATTTGTCCTTAAAGTGAGCCCCAAACATGTTCTTTCTTCAGTTTCCACCATTTGCTCTTAATTCTATACTCTGCAAATAAGAAAACAAGTCTCTCTCTCAAACCGAAGTTCTGCAGCTACTTGAAAATAGTTATTATGCATTTACTAAATCTCTTTTCTAAAACCCAAAAGTTCCTTCAATCAAATCTTCCCATGTTATATTCAGGTCTCTGTTTGCATGAGCTTAGTTTCCATATTTTAAAAAAGTTAATTATTCTCCTCTCAGAACTTTTATTTCATTTATAATTTCAATCCATAATCTTTGGCTTAATTTTTTCAAAGTATTTAATTCTTGTGGCCAAGTTATTCTCTTTGTAATGTTTCATTTTATTTCTTCCATATAAGTGACTCATTGTTTGAGGCTCTGATTTTGTTTGTTGTAAATCTTGTTGCCTTTCTGGCTGTGCCTCTGGGGATTCTCTTGACATGTAAATTTTTTTCACAGAGATCAGTGTCATCTTCTGTTTATTCACATCTTTGACTTCACTTCCCAGTTTGAGAACTTCTAGATTCATGTTTTGAGTTCTCCCTGACCTTTGATTTGGAATATCAGATCCTACTGGTCCTGAATTCAATTACCTGAGCTTCTAATATGACTTCTGCCTCTGATGCTGTGCCTGTTCATAGAGTACTGAAAGTTTTCTATCAAAATACCTTACCTTCTGCACCTCTTCACCTGTTGTTCTAGGTTTAAAGAACACTAGTCTTCAGGGAATCAGTTTGATTGTTGTGGATTGCATCTAGTCCAGAGTTTCTAAGTCACAATGTTGCTGGTTGCTAGTCCTACAACTCAGAAGAGACAGTCAGAGCAGCCAAGACAATCAGATGACTTTAAATTAGTAAGAACTTAGGAGTTTCTCTTTTCATTCTAGAGCGTTTTCCTTTGATAAAATGATGTAGACTTTAGGTGCCTGTCTCTGGTCCTAATACTGTTGGGCCACTAGTTTGTTTATTCATGCTTCCAATGGTTTCTGTAACAGAGAGGTCACAAAATTTTCTAGTTATTTCTCTTTGAAGATTTTGATGAGTATTTTTTGTTTACTTGCTTTGTTTTACATTTTGGATTTCCTATAAGGATATATTAATAATTAGAGCTACCTAATTATGAAAAGGGTTACTTTAGGAAGCAATGAATTCTGCCACAATTGAGTTCCTTAAGCTGGAAGTTCCATTTGAATCTTCAAATATCATGCTCTTAGAACCTTTGCCATTCTGGATACCCTCCCCTGGACATTTTCTTAATAATCAATGTCATTCAAAAATGTCAAACCTAGAATTGAATAAAATGTTGCTATAGAAATGACCAGGGCAGAGTACAGAAGTACCATCAACTCTCATGTTTAGAATATTCTTCCTCCTAATTCAAACCAGTCATTTTACATTTTTCAGTTATCATATCACACTGATGACTTACTTAAATCCTTAGAACTTTATTAGATGAATTGCTGTCTGTCTACATCTCTCCTTTTTTATACTTTTGAAGTTGAACTTTGAAATTCAATTTCTTTCAAACCACATTAAAATTACGAAGTGTTACCTTAGCAAATTTAGTTAACCTTTTTATTTTGACTCTGTTATCCAATGCAATAGTTAATTCTGCCAACATTGTGTCATCTACAAATTTGATAAGTTTGCTAGTCAGGCCTTATCAAAGTCATTGATTAAAAATAATGTTGACTACTGCAGAGTCAAGTATAGAAAGACTCCATAAAGACATTCTTTAAGGTCTCCATGATTCTATTAAAAACTAATTTTGGAATCTATTCAATTAGCCAGTTTTAGATCTCTCTAACCACACCATCATGCTTGCCCACATGCATCCATTCTGTCTATATATGAAAGATTATACAAAATGACTTTCTGAATTCTTGGGAAATTATATCAATATTATTGTCCTGAGCAGAAAATCTAGAAAACCTGTTAAAAAGGTAGATATTGTTAAAATGCAAGACTCTGTTCTTCTTGAAATCATATTGCCTCTTTTTGACCACTGCTTTCTTTTCTTGATGCTCTTTTACCTTGACTATAATAAGGCATTACAGAATTTACCAAGAATCAAACACAAATTGACTTATATAATCTCCACTCGCTGCTCTGCTTTGAAAATTGTATAATGTATGCAATGTGTAATCTCCACTCTCAGCTCTATCTTTCATTAATCTTGTACCATAAAACAACATGGGGTAGTGAACCTACATTTGTGTCCTGACTCTTGACTCATGTTGACTCATGTGTGATCCTAGACAAGTCACTTAACTTTAGAGAGTTCAAGATTATAAATCATAGAAAAAGTACTGACTTGCCTTTTTAGAGTCAGTTTTGTCCTCCTGGAGTTCCTTACACCAATAATTTGTAGGTCCATTCATGATCCCTTTCCTAGGTCCATTCATGATCCCTTTCCTCAATTTCATCATCTCTACTATTCTTAAAACCTTTCAGATATTACTGGAGGTGGTTCAGTAATCATTTCTTGGATTGGTCTAAAATATAAGACTTCAGAATAGAGTAGCTTGAACTCACAGAAGAGGTGAATATTTGCTTTCTGTAGCCTTATTTCTCTTCATTTAATTTCTGCATGGTCAATTTTTGTTCCATTTATTATCATTCAAATATTTTTCTTGGATTAAAATAATTGCTAAATAAGAGTTGGATGTGCAGTATTTTATCTTCCACCTAAATAATAATTCTATCCCAATTTTTCCTTCTAATAATTAGTTTTATATCAATTAATTTATGATCACATAAATACAAGCATTCCATTGATACAGATAATGATAAATCTATAGGATCTTATCCTCTATTATTCCTCATAAGGAATTCCCATTAGGGAAGATTTATTGAAAATCTTCCTCTGGGGCATTTTCACATTTTATAGTTACAAGTATAAGTAATACTCTGCTCATTCTTTTGTTATCCCACATTCTCAACTCATGGCAAGTCTACTACATTTTCATCAAATCAAAGAACTTAAGAATTGAAAGTAATTACATAAGAACTCTTCAAGTATCCCACATTTTTGGAAGGAGGAAATGACAATAAATGGAGAAAATCCTGGGATGAAGGTAAATAATTTGTTAAATACTGAAAAAAAGTTAACTAATTCCCAGCATAAAATTCTCTTCTTCATTCTCTTTTCTTTGCCTGTGGACACACCTTATCCAAATAGTTGTGTTTTTTTAACCTGTTACCAAATGCCGCCAACCCATCTATCTCACATATCTCTTTGTGTTTGGACTTATTGACCTGTCAACTCTTTTATATTACTGATGTCCGCATTCCTGTGGAAATGAAATAAATAAGATGGTTTGAAATGTTTTCAAATATGACATTTAAAAATTTTTTTCATCCATATGCATGTGTATATATACATATATATGTATATGTATATATAGTAGATCCATTCATGATCCCTTTCCTCAATTTCATCATCTCTATTATTCTTAAAACCTTTTAGATATTTTATATATATATAAATATATATTTATATTGATATATATATTTAAATTATAAATTTTTTTCACTTTTCCTTTGCATTTCACTCCACTCAGTGGCAAACAGTAATATTAGCATTGTATATACATAGTTGTGATAAACATATTTACAGATTAGTCATTTTCCATATGAGGAATTAGCATTAAGGGAAAGAGCTGCATAAGAAATAATTTTTATAAAGTGATCATCAGAATCTGAAGGGTTGTTTTGTTTCGTTTTGTTTTTCTTCCTCTGGATGGGGATAACATTGTCCATAGCTGGTCTAATATGGTTGCTACAAGGAGCTGCTCCCATCAAGGTTGCTCAGCCATTCCCAATTGATGAGCATCTTCTCAACTTCCAATTCTTTGCCACTACAAAAAAGAGCTGCTATGAATATTTTGGAACATGTGGGACTTTTCCTATTTTTTATGATTTCTTCTGGATATAGACATAGAATTGGAATTTCTGGGTCAAAGGTAAAGAAAAGCTTTATTTCCCTTTGGGCATTGTTCCATATTGCTCTCCAGAATGTTTGGATCTGTTCACAACTCCACCAACAATGCATCAATGTCCCAATCCTCCCACAACCTTTCCAACATTGATCATTTTCCCTTTTTTTCATGCTGATCAATCTGATACGTGTGGTGTGATACCTCATATTTCTCTAATCAATAATGATTTGGAGCATTTTTTGCCCATGATTATATATAGCTTTTCTTCATTTGAAAACCCTCTATTCCTATCCTTTGATCATTTAGTAATTGGGGAATGACTTGCAACCTTATGAATTTAATGGAATTCTCTATGTATTTTAGAAATTAGACCTTTATCAGAACTCCTAGTTGTGAAGATTGTTTCCCAATTTTCTGCTTTCCTTCTAATTTTGGCACCATTGATTTTATTAGTGCAATTTTTTTTAAATTTAATGTAGTCAAAATCATTCATTTTGCAGTTTATAATGTACTCTAATTCTTTTTTGGTCATAAATTTTCATAAATCTGATAGAGTATTTCTTGATCTATTAATTTTTCTATGATGTCCCCTATTATGTCTAAATCCTGAACCCTTTTTGACCTTATTTTTGTACAAGGAGTGAGATGTGGGTCCATGCCTAATTTTTGCCATACTATTTTCCAGTTTTCTCAACAATTTTTGACAAATAGTGAGTTCTTATGCCAGAAATTGACATCTCTGGATTTGTCAAAGAGTAGATTGCTATAGTCATTTACTACAGTTTCTTTTGAACCTATCCTAATCCACTGATCCATTATTCTATTTTTTTAATTTATTTATGTTTATTTAGGGCTATGGGATTAAGTGACTTGTCCAAGGTCAGACATCTAGGCAATTATTTAGTGTCTAAGGTTGAATTTGAACTCAGGTCCTCCTGACCCTAGGGCCAGTGCTCAATCCTCTGTGCCACCTAGCTGCCCCTCATCATTCTATTTCTTAACCAGACCAGGCAATTTTGATGATTGCTGCTTTATAGTATAGTTTTAGATCTGATAGAGCTAGACCATCTTCCTTTACATGTTTTTCTTCAGTTCCTTTGCTATTCTTGACCTTTTGTTGCTCTAGATAAATTTTGTTACTCATTGCCAATTCTAATTCCTTCAATTTCTTTTTCTTCTCTTATTGCTACAGCTAGAAATTTTAATATTATATTGATTAGTTGTGATGATAATGGGCATCCTTGTTTCACCCCCCTGATTTTATTGGAAATGCTCCAAGTTTATTCCCATTGCATATAATAGTTATTGATGGTTTAAATAAATACTATTTATTATTTTAAGGTAAACTCCATTTATTCCTAAACTTTCTAGTGTTTTAATAGGAATGGATTTTGTATTTTATGAGATAATCATATGATTTCTATTGGTTTTGCAATTGATATGTTCAATTATATTGACAAAAATGACATTTTAACCACTACTATTTTCTGTGTATATTTGAAAAAAGCTGACACATATAAGTAAAATAACTTTCAATTTTTAATTAGCATTTCATTCTCTTTTGTTAGTATTCATTATGTCTAACTATAAAAAAATTGCAATTATTTGGATTTTATAGTATGAACTCTTTTGTTGCTCTGAGATCATAGTAAATTTTTTCTTTTATTGTAAAAATGAAGCTGATTTATCAATTAAAAGAAGATAAAAAATGAGTGTGATCCAACACAATTGAGCACAAAAATAAAAACATTGTAATACATTGTAACTCTAGCTTGCTCTTTGTATGACCATTAGATTTCCATCTGATTGTTATTTCTTAGTATCTTTAGGGGAAAAAAATAAAAATTACAGTAGTTTCTATGTAAAAAGACTACTTTGCTGTGGTCGATTTGTAATATTTCAAAGAATGAAGGAAAGAAAATTGGAGTTGTCATCCTTAATAATATGCCAAAACTTCAATTAACTCTGGAAAATTTGGGGTCAGTTTGACTCTGTCTATAATTGTTAGTGCATTTTGAACATTTCAGGAACTAATGTTTTAAAAAATCTAACAGAGTAAGATTTCTGCTTATTTGTTTTTCATATTTTATTTAAAAGTTATTTGATAGATTGTGTTCTAGAAATAAGACTATAACACTTTGTTTAAAAGAATATCAAATCCTAGATATAGTAAATAGCATGCTAATATTTTAATAAGTCCCAATTTAAATCTTTATTTCTAACTCTTGAATGACAAATGGAACTACTATGGAATTTTCAAAACAATGATTTTATATTAATTATT
The DNA here is from genome assembly GCF_037893015.1 of Macrotis lagotis. Classification (NCBI taxonomy): domain Eukaryota; kingdom Metazoa; phylum Chordata; class Mammalia; order Peramelemorphia; family Peramelidae; genus Macrotis; species Macrotis lagotis. The sequence continues at coordinate 103,487,294 of NC_133663.1, forward strand.
TCTCATAGAATCACTTCAATCATTCAAACAAAAATAATTAGTTCATACTGCAACATTAAATAAGTTCAGTACCTATTTTAAACCAAATATAATTGAATAAAATTAATAAAATATATAAACAACTTTTATTCATTTCACACATTAAATAAGAATTTATTCATCTCTTCACATTTAATTTACAGAACAAAATCAATTCAATATCAGTCATCAATATCATGATCCTTTGACACTAGTAGTAGTAGATAATATCTTTCTTGTTGTCTATAACTAACAGAGGCCCTCAGCATTTTAGATATGATTCAATCATAAGCATTACACTTTTCCCCCCTGGTCGTTCTTTAAAAAAAAGGAAAAAAAACAGACCTACTGTTAGCTGTCTTTCTTTAAGCATTTTCTTTGGTTTAAATCCTCTGAAATTAGAATTAACATATTTGAAAATGGTTGTACCCTTTTTTTGACAAGTCAAACCAATGTATCACCTTAAAGCTTTTTAAATTAAGTTTTAGGGCTAATATTTTTGGTAGTGAAGATTATCCAAAGCTAAATTAATATTGTTAAATTATCTTGTCCAGAAGACATAAAATAAAATAAGATCTATCTGTTTAGGATGTTTCAAGTTGAGGGTTTGTCTTAAGGTACTGCGCTTTAACAGATCACTGCATAAGCTTACTGCTAGTCACTTGATTACACATTTGAAAAATAAGCAAATTATCTTCATAATCAAACCCCTATGTTCCTAAAATTACACAAGAAATAACTATAAGCTGAATATGTCAGCAAATACCTTTTCCAGTAACTATTACTCTCCATGACTAGACAAAAAAAATAAATGTTCATGAACGAAAATTCTCTCCAAAATATTTCCTTTAATTTTTCTTTGACTTCTGGATTATGCTTTTCTGACAAATAACCTGCCTAATTCATTGGTTCATTCTTAGAATTACTAGACAAAATCATTGAAAACCACACTATAGATTTGTGATACAATATATATCCATACATATTAATAACTTTTTCCATGATTAGATTAAGCTTTGTTTACAAAAAAAGAAAGGGAAAGTGGAATCACTGACCCATATTACCATTTTTGACTGCCCTTTATTGAGCAGGACTGCCTAAAATAGGATGGAGTTAAGTGCATGTGTCCAATTACTATACATTTTTACAGAAGTTAATGCTGCTCACACCAATCCAATGAGTTCTCTGCTAGCCTTTCCCTTAACATCCTATGAGATATGATCACCTAAAAAATACCTCAGAGTATGCAATGCCTTATGTGTTCCCATACCTTTAACTAATATGAGGATAATGATATAGAGAAGTGATTAAGGAAAGGCAGATTTTAGGTTCCTCCTCCACCAAATTAAGTAGTCAGTAGTTAGCCACTGGATACAGAACCTGAAGATAGAGTAACTACAAGTATACTAGTTTCAAATTTCAAATACATCTGTTCACTGATATTAAAGGGCGTGCACTGAATAGGAATCAACCATTCTAACTTGCCTGAACCAAACTTAAGCACACCTTTTTCATCTGAAAGTTTTTCAATCTACAAATGTTGCAAAGACAGTCGCAAATGAAATGCATTACATTGATGAAGGGTACAGATCACAGAGCTATTGAAATTGAGCATGTTATACACTATTAGTTGGGGTTTCTTGTTTGGTAAATTATTCATTTTTCAATTTTAACTTATTTTTTTAATGTTATTGGAATCATCTTACCCTCGGGTTTCATGATACAATGAATTAATATACATGGCTTTCACCTTGAGAGGTTTAGGTTTTAATCTGGCTCAGATCATAAGTGAAATGAATTTAATGGTTTCAAATTATCCCATTTGTCCATATCACTAGACTACAAACATTTTGGCAATAAAAGAGAATTGGCAGCCCATTCTCAGAGAAAGCCTATGACTAGAATAGCAAGGTTGCTAAACAGCAGGCGTATTTGGCCTTTTCACTTGGCTCTTGCCAATATGCTATTAATTTCTCATTTTAAGCAACATAAAATTTTTGCCAAATATATTGGGGAGAGGGAGAATAATACCTTTTGAACAAGAATCCAGTCCTTATGAAGTAGGAAAATATTAGGGCCAGGTCTACACCAGATGTGGAAAATTATAAAATGATATAGTTATTCAGATAAATTAGCCCCTAAAGTGATTTCACCTAGAAACATTCAGACAATTGGCCCAGATGTCTTTTTGTTTTTAATGAGCAAGATAACTACTTCAATTGTCACCTTTACTTTGTTAGAATAAAACTCACCTAAATATTTTATGTGATCTAGATGATAACTCCTATTTCTATTTAGAAAAATTATAAATATTCAAGTTTTCAGATGGTTATTCTCATCAAATCAGCAACCACATACCAAGATTCTAATAATATTAAGATACTTATAAGATGATGTGCTAACATCTGTATGAAACAACAATTCTTATGTCTATTATTTGGAATGCAAAGAATTATTTGGATATTGTAAATTTAAAAATAAAGGATTTTTATCTGAAAGGTATTGAGATTGCTAGGCATTCTGTACTTGCCAGATGAAAGAAAAATAAAGGAAGTTTGAATAACGGTTTCCTCTATTAAAGTCTATCTATTTTGTAGGCAATTTGCTGCTCTGAATTATATATGATTCTTCGTTTTGTATGGCGTCTAGATGGCATGCTGAGTAGATGTTTTATAAATAATTAAATAAATCCACTTAAAATAGATACATTATAATAAACTATTTGCTCCAGGCAGAAGGGGAAGTTTTAGGCCAAAAGGTTGCACATCAGTCTTAACAACAAGGTTATATAGTTTGTATATAATATGGAAGCAAATTATATAATGGCAAATTGTATATATTTCTATTTATTATAAATGATCACTCCATTTTCTCAATTCATATCACATGGATTTCAAAAGAGGATCCTCAAGTGTAGATTAAGTATGCATATAAATTGTAGAATTAGATATTATAGAAAATAAAGTACAAAGTTTGCAGAAATATTTTCATTCTGTGTATTTCCTTTACTATGTCATGGCTGTGAAATAAGTAAGATTGTTCAGTTTCAACTAGAAGCTAACTTGCCAGGTTTTATCATGTTCTATTATTTCTTTTTTTTTTTTTAAGGTTTTTGCAAGGCAATGGAGTTAAGTGGCTTGCCCAAGGCCACATGGCTAGATAATTATTAAGTGTCTGACTCCAGGGGCGGTGCTTTATCCACTGCGCCACCTAGCCACCCCCTATTTTTTCCTATAACTCATTATTTTCTGAAATACATTCTTTTGATTTTGAAATAAATTAATAATTTCTCCAAAAAACATGAACAAAAGTCATCATGACACCAATTTAATCTAGAAAATGTTCCATTTGTTTTCATTTAAGATACTTAAGAGGAGTAAAGACTTTAAATTTAACCTTGATTAAATATACACCTTCAAATAATTAGTCAAATGAGTAATTAATTAGTTAATGGAAATATAACAAGTAATACCACATAAAATTAATAACTTAAGAAATAATTTCAGAATTATATTCTGAATTTCACTTTTTTTAAACACCTCCATTTACTCTCTTTGCAGTAGTAGATCCATAGATGTAGAAAATTGTTTATAAATATTTTATTGTTGAATTAATTTTTCTACATTACTTTTTTCTGTTTTTTGGTATTTTTTATTTTTAAGAGATTATTTACAATATTAAATGGTTCTCTGGAACAAAGAGAGAAAGAAAGGAAAATAGAAGCAATTAGCTAGAAACTGTTGTTTGAAACAGAGAATGGAAAAATCTTTATAACAAAGTTGGAAAAATCAACTGTTTAATTAGAATTGTTCCAAATAGTTCTACAAAGGAAAAATTCAAAAGTTTCTTAGAGATCTTGAAAAAAAATTCTATAAAAGATTAGAGAAATACTGTCTAAGCATTTCATCAGGACAAAAAGGTTTTTTCATTACCGTTGAAAGAATCAACAAGAAAAAAGACATGTTTAAGAGTCAATATAACTAAAATAAACAATTTTATTAAGGAAATCAGACTGCAACCTACCTACTTCTACCTTTGGATTCCTCAGCACCAAATGTAGAATGCCAAATATTTGAGATTAATGAAAATTCATTCATTTTAAACTTTTTTAAGGTTTCTGGATTTTCCTTGAAATATTTTTCTTTAAATTTTGGATTAATTTATTTTAAATTATACTAGGAGATGAGAAAGTCAAGAAAAAAATGTGATTTTATAAAACACACACTTTACTATTCATTACTACATAAAACAATATTCAACTAAGCTTCTATTACACAAAACATATCAATAGAGGATTGAACTTTTAGTCTGTTTTATTGCTACTCCTTAATGAAAGAATTAGTGTTGGAGGTATGTGCAAGAGACATTTTGTAACAAGGTCAAGTCAAGGAACATCTAGGTCTGAACTGGTTGACGTGTCCTTTCTTTCTTCCTAATAACTTTCAGCCTTTTGGTCAAAATGTATGGTGTACTGATAGGTATATAACTTTTAACAAACTTGACACATTTCTTTAGTATGCACCACCCGAAAAAAAGCAAAATATTCAAAATTAGAGCATGAAAATATATGAAAAGACCTACAAGCAAAGTAAAATGAGAACTGAAAGGAAGGAAGGAGTAAAACTCTAATGGTTGGATTTCAGGCAATATATCATTTGGGGGGAAGAGATTATTTTGATGAATGGACTCTCCCAGTATTCTTCAAATTATAAAGTCTTTTGTGATTTCTAATTTTGCTAACCATTGTACTGCCAGTAAATCAATTAGAGAGCAGGTATCAAGCATGAAACCCACAACATTTCCAAGTAAATGCTACATTAGATTAAAATGTAATCTACAAATATTTAGCAAAATAACTGAACATACAATAAAACATAACTAATATCAATATGTGACTCATTTTTTCAATTTAATGAATAAGCATTTCCATAAATATTATAAAAATAAAGATGTATAAAACTGCAAATCTAACATATGCAACTTGTTATTCTTTTTTAAAATATTTGTTATCTTGTAACTTTCTTTTTTTCCTCTTTTTTCTTCCCTCCTTCCCTTCAATAGATATAGTGACCATTAAGCACAAATATGCATGTGTGTGTATAATATATACATAAAGCTTCTATACACATTTCAATTTATCATCTTTTGGATGCAGATTGTATCTTCCTTCATATACCCTTTGTAGTTAATTTGAATACTTATAATCATCAAAATTACTTATTTCTCAAAGTTATTCTTAAAATAATATTTTTGTTACTATATGGTTCTGTTCATTTCACTCTTCACTATTTCATGCAGTTCTAGCAAAATTTTTTCAAGATCAAGTCCATCATTCCTTATAGTGCAGTTACATTCCATCACAAGAATTTACATCTTGTTCTTAGCTAAAAATTTATACATATTTAAGTCATCTATTATAATGAAGTATATACTTATTTCCATTCATTTCATTAGAGACATTTTAAGAAAATCTTAATTCTTGTCATCATAAAGATATAATGCATTCTTCTAGCATCAGTTATTCTACAATAAGCAAGTTCTTGTTGTACTTGGTTGGCAGAGAAAATGCCAGATTTCAGCAGTTGTATCTCAGGAATGAAAGACTGGAGGCATATATGTCTACTAGTAGAGGGGCATGGAAAATGAAATTTACATTTCTATTATACTGAATGCTGAAATTTCTCAGGATCAGTCTTCTAGTGAAAGATTTGCAAATATAAAACCACTAAAAACAAAAAGTGAAGATTTAGACTAGCCAGAATCCTTAAAATTAATTATTCTATATTGTTTCACACTACCTCACTAAATTTGTTTTAATACCCCTTTCCCTTTCTATTTATAAATATTGTGATTCATAGGTATAATTCCCAAAGGTATAATAAAGTTAATCAATATATATTTATTAAGTGTCTACTATGTGTCTGATGCTCTGCTAGGTGATGGGAATAAAAGAATGGCAAAAGACAGTTACTACTTTCAAGGAGCTCACCATCTAATGAGAATGGGAATGCTAAAGTTAACATAAGAAATGCATTTATTTTGACTCTACTTATTGCTAGTTGTAAGACCTTAGTTGAATCATGGAATTTCTCTAGGTGTCAGTTTGTGTAATCTGTGAAATAGGTATAATAATACTTGCTTTATTTGCTTTATGTAGTAATTGTCAAGTTAAAAAGTGATACTGTAAACAAAATGGTTTGGAAATATAGGCCAATTTACTGGTAGAACTAAAGAACACCAATATCTGTGTTCTCAAATGTCTTTATACAGTTGGGTTTCTGGAATACGAGTGTAATACAACTCAATAAATAGAATGATCCTTTAGCTCCTTCTTGTTTGACCCTGCTTAATTCTGTGAGAAAAGAATTTCCCATTGGTGCCCTGTCTCTAAGTTTCATAAGGCGATAGAATATGAGAGCCAAAAGAGATCTGAGATATCAACCTCTTTTTTTTAGCTAAGAGTAAAATAAGTGTCCTCATCAATCCATCAGTCTAAGGTCCTATGAGTTATTCTCTTCCAATTATAACATTAATTTAAAATTCAAAATACTTTACGAAAGCTATCACCCAAGTGAACAAAATTATTCACAAACCTATGTATTAATATATTTGCTCTCCAAACACTTTTCAATCCAAGAGCAAGAACCAAAATAGAATTCAGAAAGGGTTTCTTTTTAATGAATTGATATTTTTCTTTATGCCCATTTTCCTCATCTATACAATAGAATAGTAATTGCACTTACCTCATATTGTTTTTGTTCAGATCAATGAGATATCTTTGGTAAAGAGTCATGCAAAACTTAAAGTTCTATATGAGTTCTATTATTATTATTATCATCATCATCATCATCATCATTTATTACTGCTGAGTGTTTGCTACAGAGTAAGTACTTTGTAATTGTTCTTTACTTGACTTTTGCATGTGTTAAAATTATAGAACTTCTGGGGGTGGAGCCAAGATGGCGACAAGAAGAGGTCCAGTCTTAGGAGCTCTCTGATAAAACTTGAAACTAAGGACTCTAACTAAACTTTCGAGAGACAGAACCCACAAAGGGACGCAGTGAGGCAGTTCTCCTACTCAAGGTAACCTGGAAAAGAGCAGAAAGGCTCTGCTCCCCAGGGATGGAGGGGTGGCCCGCCAGAGGGGTGGCCTGCCAGAACAAAAGAACTTCAGCCTCCCGGAGGCAGCCCCAGGGCGCTGGGAGCCGCAGCTCACAGCAGTGGGGGAGTCTCCTGATCTGCACCCTGGGGAGCACCAGGCACAAAGTGGGGGAACAGCGGGGGTCCTCTGCCAGAGGGAGCACATGGAGCCCAGCCCTCAGGGCACACAGAAAGCAGTGTGGTCTTTCGGGAGAGCAGATCCAGAAACAGAAGCAGGCAGAGCCAGTAAGCAAGGAGCCCCCAGGGCATGAGCCCATTGAGCTGAGGGAGGGGAGTGGAGAGAGACTGCAGATCTCTGTCCTCTGCCCCTGGAACAGGACTCTGGGGCTTTGACCACATTCAGATACTGATCACAGTCTAGGTCCCCCAACAGAACAGCAGGGCCCCCCCACCTCAGCCCCGTGGCAGAGGGGGGCACTTATGGTCATTCACAGACCAGGACCTCACACACTGAGACCCTTGTGGGAGTGTCCCAAAAGCTCAGGAAGCACCCCCAAACCAGGCCCAGGCTGGGAAAATGAGCAAGCAGAGAAATAAGAGGAAGACTATTGAGAAATATTTTACAAATGAGCCCAAGAAGGATCAAAATAGTCTGAAGATGAGGAAGCACAAGCTCCTGCATCTAAAGACTCCAAGAAAAACAGAAATTGGGCTCAGGCTATGACAGAGCTCAAAAAAAGACTTTGAAAATCAAATGAGGGAGTTGGAAGAAAAACTGGGAAAAGAAAGGAGAGAGATGCAGGAAAAACATGAAAATGAAGTCAGCAGCTTAGTCAAGGAAATCCAAAAAATGCTGAAGAAAATAGTATGCTAAAAACCAGCTTAGGTCAAATGGATGAAACAGTTCAAAAAGTTATTGAGGAGAAGAATGCTTTAAAAAGCAAAATTGGCCAGATGGAAAAAGAGATAAGAAAACTCTCTGAGGAGAACAAATCCTTCAGACAAAGAATAGAATTCAGGGAGATGGATGAATTTACCACAAATCAGGAATCAATACTTCAAAACAAAAAAAAATGAAAAATTAGAAGAAAATGTGAAATATCTCATGGAAAAAACAACTGATATGGAAAACAGACTTAGGAAAGATAATTTGAAAATTATTAGAATACCTGAAAGTCATGATCAGGAAAAGAGCCTTGACATCATTTTCGAAGAATTACTACAGGAAAATTGCCCTGATATTCTAGAAGCAGAGGGCAAAATAGAAATGGAGAGAATCTACCAATCCCCCCGAGAAAGATCCACAAAAACCAACCCCTAGGAATATTATAGCCAAGTTCCAGAACTCCCAAGTCAAAGAGAAAATATTACAAGCAGCCAGAAGGACACAGTTCAAATATCATGGAGCTGTAGTCAGGATCACACAAGACTTAGCAGCAACTACATTGGAAGCTCATAGGGCTTGGAATATAATATACTGGAAGGCAAAAGAGCTTGGTATGCAGCCAAGAATGAACTACCCAGCAAGGCTGAATGTCCTCTTCCAGGGGAAAAAGATGGACTTTCAATGAACCAGGGGAATTTCAAAGGTTCCTTGGAATGGCCAGAGCTGAACAGAAGGTTTGATCTTCAGATACAGGATTCAGGTGAAGCATGGAGATTGGAGGAGAGGGGGAAAATATGAGGGACTTAATGATGATGAACTGCATGTAGTCCTGCATAGAAAAATGACACTGATAATACTCATATGAACCTTCTCAATTAATAGAGCAGGTAGAGTGAGCTTTTATAGTTGAAGCACAGGAGAAAGCTGAATTCGAAGATAAAATATGGTGTAAAAATGGAGTCAATAGAAAAAAAGGGAAATGGAATGGGAGAAAGAAAAAGGAGAGGGGGGGGAATAGGCCAAGATATTTCATATAATAAGTTTTTTTTTTCTTTATTACAATGAGCTATTTCAATGATATAAAAGGGGGGGAGGCAAGGGGGAATGAGGGAACCCTTGCTCTCATCAGAGGTGGCTAGGAGAGGAAACAGCATATATACTCAATGGGGTATAGACATCTGGAGTAAGAAGGAGTGGGGAGCAGGGGGAAGGGGTAGGGATGTGAATGATGGAGGAGAGGATGGACCATGGGAGGAGAGTGGTCAGATATAACACATTTTCTTTTTTACTTCTTGCAAGGTGCTGGGATTGAAAGGCCTGTCCAGGACCATAGGGCCAGGTGGATTCTGAGCCTAAGGGGTGGTATGGGGGCTCAGGGATTCTTGGCCCCAGGACCAGGGATCTGTCTGCTGCGCCACCCAGCAACCCTACAGCAGAGTCAGAGTGAAAGGAGAAAGAAAATATAGTACATGGTAGTGGAGAAATAAGAAAGGAGGGAGTTGCAAGCAGCAATGGCAACATTGGAAAAATACCGAAGCAACTTTTACGATGGACTTACCATAAAGAATGTAATCCACCCATGACAGAGTTGTTGGTGTTGGAACAAAGACTGAAGCACATTTTTTATTATTATTATTTGGGGGGGAGGGTGCAGGGCAAATGGGGCTGGGTGGCCTGCCTGGGGCCGCATAGCAGGGGGATCTTTGGGTGTCTGAAGCCAGATTTGGACCCCGGTGCTCCTGGCTCAAGGGCCAATGCTCTGTCTGCCACCCAGCCACCCCTACTATGATTACTATTTTATTTTATTTTGGGTCTTTTTTTTCCTTCTTTTTGGTTTTTGCAGGGCAGTGGGGATGGGGTGGCTTGCATGTCACATGGCTGGGTGATGGTTGGGTCTATGGGGCTGGATGTTGGCTTGGGTGCTCATGGGCTGGTGCTATGTCCATTGCGCCACCTGGCCATACCTACAATTATTACTATCATTATTTTTTTAATTTTAATTTTTTTTCTCTCCCCTTTACTTTACTGCCCAAGCAAGTCTATACAAGTCTATATTCATGGGGGAGTAGCATTTTGTTTACTCTTAAACAAGAATATTTTTTAATGTAAAAAAAACATTTGTACAAAATGAGAATTAAAAAATAAATTAAGTACATAATAAATTCAAAAAAATTATAGAACTTCTGATGATAAATGTCAAGAGAACATAAAACTTGAAAACATATGAGGGTCAAATAAATTTTCTTCTAGCATGGAGTATGTCTGATGCAATGCAGAAATGGAATAGAAATTCCCTTTTGATGATGATGTACTTCAGATGGTATTTTTATATGTGGCACTGTACTGATTCCAATAAGCTTTAGAACACTGCCAAATCTTCCAAATGAGATACCTAAATCACTCACAAAGGTTCAAATGTTACAGAGACACTATAGATCAGCAATGACTGAGTCAAGAACTGAATGAAAGCAGCATAGATTATTTCTGACAAATTGTACAATTCTGTGAATAACAGAAAACATTTCTGAATAAAGCTATTTTAAAAACCTATATTCTTCTAGTGATGCTATAAAGAATTACAAAAATGAGAGCGTACTTTGTAACTTTAGCAGGAGTATATACATTAAGAATACAAAAACATAAAAATGTTTCATATATGTATATATGAATATATACATATGTGTATATATGTGTGTATATATCCATAGACAAATAATTATTTATCTAATAATCAACATTTTAAATAATTGCCTGACTGCATTTTCCTGGACTTGACTTTGTATATCAGAAACAGTATATTATTAGGGATATACTTAAAATTTTCCCAACTCAATAGACCCTGAAAAAGCTTTCCAAAGAGCCTCTGGTGAGGTATTAAGGGAGAACATCCAAAAAAGGATTATATAGTGTGATTATACCACTAAAAAAATAAACCTTTAGGAATTAGGGACTGAGACTTGATCTCACCTGTTAAATGACTTCATATATTTCATGGAAAGCTCTAAATAACATGATCCTAGAAACAAAGTTAATGTTGAAACTATTTTTAACATATCTGATTTGTTATTGAATGGATTACTTAATTAAACCTTGAGTATTTCTGTTTAGAACCCTTTCATCACAAAGGAAGATGATATTATTGGGGGAAAATTTAATCTGAAACAGTATGGTCCCTCTTATTTTGCCTTTGGATAAACTCTCTGTCTTTTTCTTACTTGGATCTTAACATTTTTGAGGTATTAGACTCTTAGTTGTAGTGGGTCATCCATTTCTCTAGAATGACAATTAATCCTAGAGAGAGGAGAAGAGAATGGTCCCAAATTTGAGAAACTGGCCATTCCCTTTAACTGAATGTTCTTCCTCTGTCTCAGCTTCATGAATTCCTTGTCTCTCTTCAAGTATCTGTAAAATCTTCCTTTTTCAAGAAATCTTTGTTAACTCTTCTTACTGTTAATTTTATGAGTGCTTTGTTTTTTCATTTTTCTTAGTCCTTTCTTTCCCCTGAGATCATTTCAAAACTATCCTGTCTTTATTTGATTTATTCAAAGTTGTTTGACATTGTCTCTCCTATTAGACTATGAACCTTTTGGGAGCAGGGGCTATCTTTTGTCTTGTTGTGTATCCTTAGAGCTTGCACCTATCCCTTCTGTTCACAGTTAGTAGCTTGAGATTATTGATCAAGACCTTCTTTTGTGGACTCATCAAAGAGAGCAATAAGGTGATTCTTGGCACTTTAGCCGAATCACCAAAATAAGTTTAGTCAAGAAGAGAATAACGAACAGCAAAGGCTATAAGAGATTGACTCAATGTTGATTAATAGAATTCTCAACTATTATTAGAGAAAGAAAAAAAGGAAGAAGGAGTGGCTATGTACACTTACAGCAAACTTCAATATATGGGGAAAATTTAAGTAATATAGCATTATCTAACATAACATTAGAACTTATTCATAAAATTTGTCTGCACCCTGATCTTGAAAAAGCCAAACTTGAGTACTAAAAACATCATAATAAATTTGCCTTAAATAAATTATCTGCATCTGACCTACTTATTGAAGCTATTATACTAATTTCACTTTATAATATACTACTATGATGTCATTATGATTATGAATTTGTAACAATAGGTAGGATTATTACATTAAATTGAGCATCATAGTTACTGAAGAATGGCATGTAGAAATCCTGAAAAAGTGGCGACGAATTTGAGGATAGAGCAGGTGGTGAAAGGAAACTTGGACTTCATGACATTGATTTCTTTGAAGTAAGTGTCAATTTCTGTAAAACTGAGAAAATAAGGGAATCCCAGAGCTTCAGAAAGGAAGATTGGTATTATAAGTACACATTTTTTTTAATTTAAGATAGTGACATATAACTTGCTCACACCAAAGAACTTTTAATGCTCTTTTATAAGAGACTATTTTAAAATATTGCTATTTCAAATATCCTTCATGGCATTTTCTTCCTTTTCCATACATGAATAATAAGGAAAACTAGAGCAATTATCAAAATTTCCCCCAAGTCTTATCAGTTCTTGAAAATTAATGCATAAAGATTTGTATAAGATGACAGAGAATAGCATAGACATTTTCTCCAATTAAGAAGGTATATATGTGTATTCCATTCACTATATGAAGATAAATTTATCTATTATTTTGTATGATAATTTTTCCTTCAAAATTTACACTCAAATTGCCTTATGTTTACAACCTTACCAGTAGATAGAGTAGTTTTGATTTTAAGGTCATTAGCAAAACAAAACTGAATACAAAAACAATGACTAGGAAGAAAAAAAACACCTTCATTAAAATCCTTTTGGAAGAATGGCAGATCACTTCACAGAACAATAAATAACTTTGATACTGCCCTTAGATCAGTAGAATATAAGATAAATGTGGTTTACCTTCAGCTAGATTCTACAGAATGAATATGAACCAAGAATGAACTGAATAGCTGTCCCATGAACAATATCTGCAAGAACTTAGTATAGAGTATCTTGATAAAGAATCACTGATTAAATGGAACAGTTTACTTGTATTTATTTGTGTGAGATAGGTCAATGTCACAAGAAATTGCAGAAAGCTTTGTATTAGAGAATAATGGATTAATGTTTAATTCTTATGCATTAAACAGTAGAGACTCAAATCAATAAGTATTTATTAACCATCTACTATATGGAATGATCTTTACTAAGCACTGGAGATAACAAAGAAAGGCAAAATATAGTCCTTTTTTTGAAGGAATTCCCTGCCCAGATCCCATATGGATGAAACACCAGTGATGGACCTGTGTGGCAGTGTCTGAAGAAACAGAATGTTAAAGACCTCTTACACTAGTGACAATAGGGGGACCTACCACCTATTCAGTAATAGTTTACAGGGTAAACTCTGTGCTCATACTGTTCACAGAGCCAGAAGTATTTGGTAACTTCATTGTCCACCCACATCTGGGTCATAATTCAAGGGTAGAGAAAAAGCACTTTCCTTCAAGATTGAGGAGAAGCCTTGAGACTCAGTATCACTTCTAACTCCAAGAGATTTAAAACCTTGAGGAATATTTGTTTTGAAATTTCAAGAGATCAGGAGTAAGGACCAGAGAACAGAATAAGAAAGTAGTGATCATTCTTTCTCCTCAAGCCAAACCATCTTGGATGCCCCCAAAAAATCACTAATCTCCCAAAACTAGCTCCAAAACAGCAGTGCAAATAAACTTAAGGCTTGATACAGAGCTTTTATTATAAATAGTGCTAAATAAGAATATGTTATCCAACAAAACTGAGAATAATTCTTCAAGAGAAAAAAATATATTTAATGAAAGAGAGGACTTTCAAACATTCCTTATGAAAAGATTGGAGTTCATTAAAAAATAATTCTCAAATACCAGACTCAAGAGAAGCATTGAAAAGGTAAACATGGGGAAAATCTTAAAAGTAACTCAATAAGGCTAAGTGTTTGATCTTTCTATAAGCAAAGATAATGCATGTTTTTTCCTAAGAACTTTATCATTATTTAGGTAGCTCTGTGGATTTTAGAAAGAATGAAGGTGTAGGAGTCACTTGGGATGAGATGAGGCAAAAACAATGGATGGGGGAAAAAAAGAAGGCTACCTGGGAGAAAGGAGAAAGGAGAACACAAGGAAGAGCTTTCATAATGCAGGGGAAAAGTTGTAGGGAGTGTTTTCAATGCTTGAACCTCATTCACATCTAAATTGATTCAAAAAAGGGAAATACACACACACACACACACACACACACACACACACACACACAAACACAAACAATTAATTGGTAATGAAAATCCATCTTCCCCAATAGGGAAATAGAAACGTGTATATGAGAAAGGGGAGATGTTTATTAAAGGGAGGACAGATAAAAATGACAGTTTTCAGCAGCAAGAGACTTGAAAAGGATAGGATAAAAAAAGAGTAGGAGGATAATAATAATAATAAGGTGGTGATGATGATGATGATGATAGAATGGAGGGAAATTGAACATTAGCAATCATAACTGTAATTGTGAAAAATATAGTGAAAGTATATTCCAAAAAGTGGAAGTAATAGCAGAATAGTTTAGAAAGCAGAATCTACAGTATGTGGTCTACAAGAAACATATTTGAAAACAGAGAGAGACGCACAATGTTAAAATAAGGGGCAAGAGTAGAATCTATAATGTTATAGATGAAATAACAAAAATAAGCAAGGTTAGTAATCATGATTTCACATAAAGCAAAACTAAAAGCAAACCTAATTAAAAGTGATAAGCAGGTATATTCTAATTTTGTTAAAAAGACACCTTAGACAATGAAGTGATTCTAACTTATATGCATCCAATGGCATAGCATTCAAATTCTTAAAGAAAAAGTTAAATGAATTACAGGAGAACATAAACACAAAGCCAAAATCTATATAGGTGGGGGAACTTCTATCTTCTATCAGAACTAGATAAATCTAACCACAAAATAAGAAAGAAGTAATGAGATGTCCATTATCACTGCTATGATTCAATATTGTATGAAAAAATGCTAACTATAGTAACAAACATAGAAAAAGAAATTGAAGGAACAAAGAAAAATACAATGAGGAAACAAAGTTATCATTCTGTAGATTGATATGCCTGCATATTTAGAGAACACTAGAGAATCAACTAAAAAACTAATTGAAATGATTAACTTCAGACAAGTTGCAGGATGTAAAATAAATTCACATAAACAACAATATTCTGAGATGCTACCAACAAAACCCAGCAACAAGATATAAAAAGGGAAATTGCATTTAAAATAACTGCAGAAAATATAACAGACTTAAGATCCTAACTGAACACAAATATAAACACAATTATAAAACACTTTTCTCACAAATAAAGACATAAAAACAAATGGAAAATATTATTAATGGGTAGAGAAAACCAATGTGATAAAAAAGACATTTTTACCTGTTACTTTCCTTATTTCATGATATATACCATTAAATCTACAAAAGAATTAATTTTTATAATGGGGAAAAAGATAGCAATACAAAGAACAAAAGATCAAGAATATAAAAGAAATCAATGAAAAATATTCAGGAAGTCAGCCTGGCATTTCTAAATTTTAAACTATATTACAAAGTGGTAAACATCAAAAAAAAAATCTAGTAATGGCTTAGAAATACGATAGTAGAGTAGTGGAATATATTGATTATACAATATACATTAGAAAATGACAATAGAAATCTTGAGTTTGGTAAATTAAAATATTTTTCCATAAATTTTACTTAACCCTATATATGCAATACATTTAATTCTAATATTTGCCTAATAAATGAAACTTGCCAATTATACATACATACTTACTTCTAAACACATTACACCTTGAACTACTCATATTAAAGGGAAACTTCACATACATGAGTCTCCAAAATTCTCCCACAATGTTGACAGCTTACATATTCAGTGAGTATTAATTACTCATTACAAAGAATACTGTGCCTGAAGGAAAAAATCAAGAAAACTTCGTTTTGAAGAATATTGTGATAAAGAGAATGGGGGAATGGAGTGGTGGATGATGGGGTTTGGAGGAAAGGTGAATAGATACTAAGAAAGAATAATCATTTCTGGAGCTCTGTCTAATGTGCCACCTAGCTGCTCCTCAATACTGATTATAGAAATGCCAATTAAAACAAGTATGAGATACTAGATCATAAATATCAGATTGATTAACATGACAGAAAAGAAAAATGACAAATAATGAAAGTGATAAAAAAATGGGAATACTAATGAGCTATTGGTGAAGTTGTGAACTGGATCGACCATTCTGAATAGCAATTTAGTACAAAACAAAAAGCTATAAAACTGTGCATGCCCTTTGACCCAACAATAACACTACTAGTTCTATATCCCAAAGAGAACAAAGAAGAGAGAAAAGGATCTATTTGTACAAAAATATTTATAACAGCTTTTTTCATGGTAGCAAAGAATTAAAAATCGAAGGGATTACTCTAATTTGAGAATTGTTAAATAAATTGTGCTATAAGTGATAAGCAAGATAGTTTCAGAAAACATTGGGTAAACTTGTATGAACTCACACAAAGAGAAGTCAGCAAAGCTGGGAAAATATTGTACCTAGTAACAGTAATTCTGCAGTAATGATCAACTGTGAAAGACTATGCTATTTTGATCAAGATAGTGATCCAAGATAATTACAGTGGACTTATAATTAAAAAAAAATTCTACCTATCTGCAGAAAAATGATCAACTTTGAATAAAAATTGGAACATAATTTTTAAAATTTTATTTTTACTGTTTGGTTTTGTGTGATTTGGTTCTGAGACATGGATAATATGGAAATCTATGTTAAATAACTTCGCAAGTATATTTGAAATCAAATTGCTTGTCCCTCAGGGAGGGTAGAGGGAGAAAGACATTTGGAAATAAAATTTAAAAAACAAAAAAAAAGAGTTGTTAAAATTTTTACATTTAATTTGGAAATACTTAATGAATCTTTTTAAAAAGGAAGATTAATTTGATCATAGTGGATTATTAGAGTATGGAAAGAACTGAGTGAGAAAGAAATCAGCAAATTACTTATGTGATATTAAATATTGATATTTACTGCTTTATATAAATATGCTGATATAAGGTGATGAAGGCCTAGATCAGTGTACAGTATATTACTTTTGGTTTTAAAATTTAATAGCTAGGAGTATATTATCTAGTGTCTAGAAGTATAATATATATTAAACATACTTTTATGGACTAACCCACAAATCCCTATACTTTAAAATTACATTTTAAAATATATTTTAGGGGTGGCTAGGTGGCGTAGTGGATAAAGCACTGGCCCTGGAGTCAGGAGTACCTGGGTTCAAATCCGGTCTCAGACACTTAATAATTACCTAGCTGTGTGGCTTGGGCAAGCCACTTAACCCCGTTTGCCTTGCAAAAAAAAAAAATCCTAAAAAACCTAAAATATATTTGGGAATTCAGTTAATTAACTATACTAGAAAAGGCCAATATCATGCCACTATGCTAAGTGCTATATAATTATTATCTTATTTGATCTTCATAAAAATCCCAGGAGGTAGGTACTATTAATACACACTTTTGCAGATAAGGAAAATGAAGTGAGCAGAGGATAAATGATATCCAATATCACAGCTATCAAATATTTGATGGTGTTTTGGGACTCATTCCTATCTCTTGGCTTAGTGCTCTATCCACTGTACCATCTAGCTATTCCATAATAATAATAACAACAACAACAACAATATTCGTGACTGGGAGAAGGGGACTCACGGATCCAGAGAAATGTTCTATATGATGAAAAGGTCACAGAATCAGAGAGTGCTCCCCATGGTGACAAGGCAATTGTTGAGTGGTAACAATATGAGTCAGAAACAGAGACAACAAAGGAATATTAATTGATCCATTCCAGAAAAATGAAAGAGCAGGAAGGACAAAAAATACAAGAGGAGGGGAAAAGGGAGTTTTGGGAGTTAGGGGAATGATGGTCTGTGTCAGAGAGCTCACTAAACAGATAAGGGGTTATTGGGAGGGGTGGAGAAAAACAAGTATTATTTAATTCATAATTTTATTCAGGTACCAAACTCAATTCCATCATTCTTCTTATAAGAGAATCTCCAAATAGAGGTATAAATGAATTCAGCTTTAACATGAAGAAAGCATAGAAAATAAATTGATTCTCTTAGTCCTAAGTTATTACTTTCAACTGCCAGAGAAATCTATGTAGTCTATGCACTGCCTGGCAGAGTTGTCTGTCATAAGTTAAAAGAAAGTAAAATTCTCTTAGAGGCAACTTGGTGGCTCAGTGGATGGAGCACTGGTCCTGGATCTTGGATAAATCTTAATACTCATTGGCCATATAATCCTAGTCAAGTCATTTAAGCTCTGTGGTAAACATTTCTGTTTCCTCTTCACTGAGGTTCACCCTTGGAATATGGGTGGGTTCCATTCATATAGATAGACAGACAGATAGATGATAGATAGATAGATAGATAGATAGATAGATAGATAGATAGATAGATAGATGATAGATAGATGATAGAGATAGAGAGATAGATGATATAGATATAGATATAGATGATATAGATGTAGATGTAGATATAGATATAGATATATGCACACACAATGTGTATCATATACACAACCATATGCATATGCACACACACATATACACATACAGACAGAGCACACTTTTCCAGGTGGATTTATTCTTTAGTCATCTCTCTCATTCCACCCTAAGATGATAGGAATTTTTCAGTCAAGTAAAAGAGAGGGCAAAGTGACTCTCAATCCTACTCCTCACCACTTCTAAGCAATGCCTTTGTCTCCCTTTAACCTGTGACAGATTTAAAAAAAAAAGAAATGATCTAGTTTTACTTTATTTGAGGCAGTTATAGAAATTAATACTCATTGAGATCTCTTTCATTAGTTCAAAGATTCCTAAAACCTGACACTTTGGATTGAGATTCAGATTTCAATGCTTGTTGGGAATTTGGCAGCTCTTTGTAGTTCAGACATCCAGTCTTAAGTGCCTCACATTATGGGTTTTGACTGTGGACAGAGGGAAGACCTTGGGCTTAGTCAGTGGTCCCATAGGTAACATGGGTACCTCAGCTTCCCAGAATGAAGTTAGAAGTTCATCACAAAATTCTTTCTAGAGTTTCTCTCTCCTTTGACTTCCTTCAAATCCCCATTTCATATCTCTGCCTAAATTATAAACTCCCTCTATCTTATGCATCACTACCATGAGAGTTTTCAAGTTCCAAAACAGAAAACATACATTGTCTCTTTGAAACCCCATTTCCCAGAATCTTATTCAATTAGGTCTTTAATACTTCCTTTCTATGTTGAAGATATATATATATATATATATATATATAAAATACTTACATATCTATATATATATATACAATCACAATTACATATAATTTGTATACATGTATACTTACATTCATATTGTATAAAAGTATTTTATATAGTATTTGTGTATGTAAACACATACAAAACATGTAAGTATATATGTGCTTATGAATATGAATTTGGGAGAAAGGGGAGATTGGTGAACTCTTTACTAATTTTTGTGACCTTGGGCAAATCAGTTTGATTTTTTAAGCCTCAAATAAATTTATTTCTATGATTTGTAAGATGGTGTTTTCTTCAAAATGTAGAGGAAATTACAGGGCAATAGACAGACATCCAAATGTGCATGTTTATATTTGTGTGAGTGTGTGTCTATATACATATATATGCATATGTCTATATATATGAATATGCATACATGTGTATGACTTCATACACATAAACATACTTTCATGTACAAACATATGTGTATATTCTTTTGAAGGAATGCCTCAGCTTGTTCTATTACCAGTTCAACTATTACAAAGTCATGGGAGAAATATGTCTTGCCCAGTCCTTGAATCCTTAATTTGGACACACCATGAGAGCTATCCATTTTCATCTTTTGAAAAGAAAAGGAGAGCAGGGCACCTGTTTTAAGGAAACACCAACTTACAGCTGCATTGTGCTCTGTTTCAATGGGATCCTGCTGATCTGATTAAAAAGTGCTGTTCCACAGCTGCATTATCTCATTCACTTTGAAAGGAAAAGCAGCAGACTTGATCAAAACATGCCTCCCCATGGCTGCCTTCTCAGAGCACTTTCAGGATACTGGCTCACAATGTGAATAAGAATTGGTATTTGTTGGGATTGTTAAATGAATATCTCACAATAGATATCAGAACCTCTTTGTATTTGCTTCCCAGTTCAACTTTCCTTTCAGCACTCAAAAGAGGAAACCTTAATCCTTTCCATGGTGGCCACTGTCCTTCTACCCTAACTGTTATATCTTTCCAATAATAGCATTTTGCAGTAATGAATTTAAGGTATGATTTTCCTCAATCTTAATCATATTTCAACACAACTGTCATAATTCCAATATATCATTGAAGATATTTCTTTGATCAAGGGAAAGTTAGTAAACACTAATAGAGTATATTAAGTGAATAATTTAAAGTGTTTTAATTAAATACTCTTGGGTAGATAGCAGAAACTGATGATTGAAGTCCAGTGTTGCACAGTGGGATGAAACACTGATTTTAGAGACAGGTAGACTTGAATTCAGATCTTTCCAAGGATGTGTTTTGAGGAGGCAGCAGGTAAAGCAGAGTTGGAACCTCACCTCACCTGAGGTTCTACTCTACCTCACCATATGTCCCTGGCTGTTGCCTCTAATATGTACTAGCTGTGTGACATTAGATAAGTCACTTACTATCTATGAACTTTAGACTCACTGAAGGAAATGACCTTATCTTAAATTTCCCTTTAGTTTTTCTTTATATCCCCATAAACCAACACAATTCCTAGCACATAGGAAGTTAATGCATGCTTTAATGATTGACATTTCAGGATGCCTGACAACTAAAGTGACAAAACCTCTTCTGATAATTTTATATAGAAATTTACTATAGAAATTTAATATAAAAGAATAGAACATGGGAGAATTTGAAGATGTCGGGACAAATTACTTGAGAGATGAAAGATGAAAGTCTTCATAAAACAAATTATTCCCTAAAAAGCATTTGACAGTTACTTATCAATTACACCAGTAGGATTCTTATCACATACCACCATAGTATATGGGGGGAAAGTACTCAAACTTTTTTGAGGAAAAAATAAAGTACTTATAGTCCATAGTACTAGAGTTGAGCCTTGCTTGTGCTACTTAATAAATGTGTGACCTTTGAAGTTACTTAAACTCTCTTAGCTTGTTTCCTTCTCTGATTAATGAGGATAATAATACTTTTGTGTCCTAATTCTGATTCATTATAAAAATTAAAAGCAACGATGTTCCTGAAAGTGCTTTATAACCACAAAGTGATCCTAATATTTTAAGCTTATTTTTCTTGGAGGAAGGGGATGCAATTTAGTGTAGGAATGGTACAAATGGGGCAGGCTAGCTAGGTAGTGCAGTGGATAGAGCACTAGTCCTGGAGTCAGGAGTACCTGAGTTCAAATTCGACCTCAGACAGTTGATAATTACCTAGCTGTGTGGCCTTGGGCAAGCCACTTAACCCCTTTAAAAAAAAAGAAAAGAAAAGGAATTGTACAAAGGGATTCTCCAGCAGAAAGACCATTTTCTTGAACAAAATTTGTGGGGGGGGGAGGCAGAAGGTGTTGGAAAAAAATTAAGAATATAGCAAAAAAATAATTTTCAGGTCAAACTATAGTTATATTATTAGGCAGTTTTTATTTAACAGACACTCAAAAAAGGATGGCATTCATTCACTGTTCACCTTACATATATTAGAGAAACTACAGACATTTGGTTTCATGGGGCTTAGCACTCTAGAATTTGAAATGCCATAATAAAACTAATTAGCACTAGCCAGTGTCTTATTTAACATCAGTGCTAACCTATAACACTTTCACCATTATTTTCATATTCATCAATGTGTATAATGTATTCTTTCTCCATATCAAAAAGTTTAGGTCAAGAGTCGAAATCAAAGATTTTTTCAGGTCCTGTTGGTGAATATACCCCTTTTCATGTATTTCAGGGTCAAAGAATATTTTCTGTAAGGTGCAAGCATTTTAGAAATTATTCTGCGGACATGTTTTTGGAGCACAGATTTTAGAAGAATAGAGGTGAAAATGAGGTGGGGGGGGGAATTCAGGGTTCATGGAGCCCTCCCTAAGTGCTAATTAGAAGGATTTTTTTATTCTAATGTATGTTGACTTCTGTGACTCTTTCCATTGATATTTTGTTTAGTTCAAGTAAGAAAAAAAACTGAAACAACTACAATAACTGCAACAACAACAACAAATCCGACTGCTTGGGGAAAAAATTGAGAAAAAACAATTCCACTCCTGTTATTTATTTTTCATTTTCCAAGAGGTATAATAATGGAAAATAACAGTTGGACTTTGTTCTTAGGCATGTCTCCAATTGGTTTACTCAAGTGAAGAAATCACAGTTTATCATTCATCACTCTGTTTTTTATTTTGCTAGAATTTTTCTTTGAATTGAATGTTGGAGTGTTTGTAAGTGATGTTAGATACGCACCAACAGTATTCAGGTATGAATTCCCAAAAGTTTATATAAGGTTTTATTTTTCAAAATGTGCTATTTATTCATTTCATAATCTCAGCATTGTCAGACTAGGATAAAACTCCTCATAGTGCCAGTCTCAAGAGTAAGGCATATGTGTGTCAAAATTTACTTTTTAAAGTTAGATTCATTATGGAGAATATTGTTCAGTTGTAGTCCATGAAATCTAATTTTTTTTCAAGAATAACAATTGGGAGGAGAATCTATTGCTCAGTTAGTTCTTCATGCTTTGATTTTCCTTTTTCTTAATATAAGGTACATCTCTTGTTCATATGTGAGCATTTTAATTATTGAAAGGGAGCATAAAATTACCTTCTAAATCACCTGGTGAAAAATGTCAAGATTGAATGCTCTAGAAGTTTGGTTATGAAATAGGGTAGAAAAAATAATGTTTGTTTAAGAAAAACTGATAAACTTCAAATTTGAAGAAAGACAGTTTTCAGATAAAATGTGACAAAGATAGACCATGCTGAAATCCACAGTGTGTTGAGAGAAAAACATGAGTTTGCAGAAGACTGAAATCTCATAGAATTTGGAACTTGAGAGATTACAACTATTACAGTGAAGTGAGGATGGTTTTAGGGTTTATGCAGAAGAGGCACCATTACTGGGCTGCCTTCATCCATTTCTGAGACAGCCTGATGCTTATGTGAAATCATTCCATTAGTCCTGAACTTCTGTCAGAGAACACATCGACTCATCAAGCCTTTTTAGGTTTGAGAGGGCAGATGTTGAGAACATATTCTTTCAAGTCCATTTAAATGTTCCATTTTTAATTACTAATAATACCAGGTTATTCTAGAACAAGGGTTCTTAAGTTGGTTTCCTTGAACCTTTTTAAGAAAATTATTTGATATTTCAATATAATTGTTTTCCTTTATAAGTCTATATATTTTATTTCATTATTTTAAAAACAATATTCTGGGAAGTCCATAGGCTTCACCAGTCTTCCA
Source organism: Macrotis lagotis (assembly GCF_037893015.1). Lineage (NCBI taxonomy): Eukaryota > Metazoa > Chordata > Mammalia > Peramelemorphia > Peramelidae > Macrotis > Macrotis lagotis. The sequence continues at coordinate 103,510,857 of NC_133663.1, forward strand.
ATGGAATGATACATACATGAAAAAATGATTAAGAACCTCTTCTGTAGATAAAGATTTTATTGATTATAACCATTGCTGATCTATGTGCATTTATATTGTAAAAAGAGAGCCAGGAAAAAAAGGGAAAAAATAGCAAAGTGTAATAAAGAAAGTGAAAGGGATAGAGTTTTGGATTCTCTCTTTATTCTTTGGTATTCTTTCTCAAAATGGGAGCTTAGAAAAAAATAAAAGAGAGAATTGCATAATGTTTGCCCTTTATTCTCAAAGAAGACCATGACTGCAGGAATGTGATGCCATTACAAACACATGAATTGGATTTGGGTGAGAGGGTGCAGTGCTAAGTCACCAGCCTCACTTTTTCCTCCAGAGCCATCTAGGTTCAGTGGCCAGTTTTGAATCAAGCTGACTCGAGATGGCCCTGGATATGAGGGAATCAGGGTTAAGTGAGTTGCCCAGAGTCATACAACTAGTAAATGTCTGAAGCTAGATCTGAACTCCTGTTCTCATGACCCCAAGGCCAATTTGCTATCCACTGTACCATCTGGTTGCCCTTTTAGCCTCCTTACTATTCCCTGACTGGGCATGTTCCTCAGTGACAGATAGAGTAAAGGAGTGCGTTAAAGGGGCATAGTGTCTCAGAGACGATGTAAAAGGAGTTGAAAAGGGTAGAAGAAGGTGGGGTCCATGAAGGTAGGGAGCCATCTAAGAGGAAATAGCTAGTTTTCCTCTAATTTCAATATCTCCAACCCCATACCATGTTAGATTTGCATATGTGGTTTCTCAGTCCTATTAGGTAATAAGTCTTTTGAGAACAATGACTTCTTATCTTCCTTTATATCTTTCTCTGAATCTGACATTATGCCTTCTAAATAGTGGGTCCTCAGTAACAGATCTCATGTTTCCACAAATCCTTACTTGTTCCTAAATTTCCCATTCCTATAAAGTGCATTGTCACCCTTCCAATCACCAAGTACTTCAGCATCATCCTCAACTGCTCTTTCACAATCACCCCATATATCCATTCTGTTATTGAGTCTTGTCATTTCTACCTTTACCTTCACAGTATTCATAACAGATATTCGTGTTCCTCTACTTACAAAGCAGTTTGCCTACATGGTGCAGTCCTTCAATCCTCACACCTGCACCAAAGCACTGATCTCAGATGTTCAGAGCCTAACCCATAGAAATACCTAAATACAATTTAGTTGATTGATTAATTGAATAAATAATTATATATGTCTGTGTGTGTGTGTGTGTGTGTGTGTGTGTGTGTGTAGGCCAGGTTCATTCTAATCATACAAGAATAGCAATAATAGGGTACAGTTTCAGAATGCTATTTTTGTTCTTAAGCTAATCTATATCCAAATTTCACTTCTCTGCAATTGTGAGAACACAAGTTTCCCAATGTTTTTTTTTGTTCCTGCTATGTCTGTGTCCAAATCAGCAAGTCAAGGGAATAGGCTGTTTTGTTTTTGTATCACAAAATCAAAAATAATAGAAGGGTATTTTAAGCTGTGCCTTCCATTTTGAGATCTGCCAGACAGACATTGATCTACACAGATGGTTTCAGGGGACATTTTCTATGGCCTATGGAATTCAATATTTTTCTCTTTTCATCAATGTGATCCTTTTTTCTAATTTATTTTCTTTTCTTTTTAAATTAATTTATTGTATTTTATTTTTCCAAATACATGCAAATAAAGTTTTCAACATTCAACCTTTTGCAAACTTGAGTTTCACATTTTTTCTACCATTCTCTCTTCCTTCCCCCCTCCCCATGGCAGCAACCAATTTGATATAGTTTGTACAAGTAGAATTGTGTTTAACATATTTCTATATTAGTCATGTTGTGAAAGAAGAATTAGAATTAAAGAGGAAAAAACAATAGAACAAAGTAAATACATAAGTTTTTTTAAAAGTGAATGTAGCATGCTTTGCTCTGCATTCAGATTCCACAGTTTTGGGGGTTCCCCCCCCCCGCTGGATGTGGATGATATTTTCCATTACAGTTCTTTCAAGATTGTCCTTGATCACTGAACTGCTGAAAGGAGCTGCATCCATCATAGTGGATTATCTCACAATGTCATAAATTTGTTTCTTGATCAGTAAATATACTTCAAAACAACAGAACATTTTCCTGTTTTAAACCATGAACTAATATAATGCGAAGAAATCTACAATTCACTGAAATTTGTTTGGATCATCCACTCAATAGCCTATTCATTTACTTAACCTAAAGCATTCAACTGTTCAAAAGCATTTGTTGAATAGTTGGTCAGTTTATAAGCATTTATTAACTTCTTACTAAGAATATCCATAGAGTAAGGCATGGTGTTGAATATAGTATCTATAAAAATTAAACAGTCCTTTTCCATAAGGATCTTATAGCTACTGGGCAGGCTGTATTGACAAAGCTTTCTGAAGTCTAGAATATTTCACTTTGAGATAACTTGGCTTCTTCTAAAACTGACTCTTGAGACTATTCTGTCCTTTCCTTGCTGTTTCATTCTTTTTCAACACCTGGGCCATGACTGAATCATAACCTTCTCTTTTAGTTCTTAGAGAAGCAGACTTCATATTTGAAATGAATAAGATGAAATATAAAATGGATAAAATTATAGTCCTATGAAAAGAGTCAAAAAGTCAACTTCCTAAGTTTAGAATAGAAGAGACATTGCTAGTCAATAGTTCCTGTAAAAGAGATCCAGGGATTTTTAGTGGAGTAAAACTTCAATATGAATCTAGAATATGATATGGAAGAAAAAATTAATATGATCTCATTGAAATACAGTGTGCAAAACAAGGGAGAAGATAGCTACTCACTCAGGCCATATCTAGTCTATAAAAAATGGTTGAATAATATATGAAGGTGTTATCTAATTAGAGAAGAAAACGCTCAGGAGGAACAGCAAAACAGGATTCAAATATTTGAAGGCTTATTCCATGGAGGAAGAATTAAATTTTTTTCTACTCAACTGTAGAGAGTATTATAAAACTACAGGGAAGTAGATTTCTATTCAGTGTAAGCACACACATGCATTCACATACACAGAACAACTTTCTCACAATAATAACTTCCCACTTCAATCTATATAATTCCTTGCTTCTATTTTAACCATTTCTCCACCCATCTGGCAACTATATTCCCCTCCATTATTGCAAATCAATATTTATATCAGCTTTAACTTCATCCATTAAATCTTGTTTAAGCATCCAGGGGAAAACTAAAATTACTTAACAAATAGTAAATTTACAATTTCACATTCTAAGTTTCTTCCTTTTCCAAATCAATCATATTTTCAGTGATTTTTTTTCTTCTTTTCTCTATCACCAAAGTTGCAAGTGTCATCCTACATTTTAATGCACATAGAAAAGTGATCATCACATATGGATAAAGATCGAAAGAGGAAGAAAGAACAATATTTTCCTAACAGTGTACTACAGACCACTTTATTGTGATCTATTCAAGAGATCACAAATGAGGCCTAGAGTCATGATATAATAGTGATAGGTGACTTCATAGACTTTCTTTATATCAAAAGCATGGCAGCTGATTAATTTTTGAATTGACTTAAAGGTAATTCTACCTGAGGGAAGGAGTCATGTGAAGAACTGCTATTTTCCACCCGATTCTTAACAAAAGATTCTTAACAAAAAGGAAGAATTGAGTGTTAAAAATTTTTGTGGTTTAGCCAACTTCCCATGAAAGGAAGTGATTATTAAATCTTAGAATTTATATGAAATAGGTGAGACAGGGTAGGCATGATATGACTTGCAAGCTAAAGAGGGGCAAAACCAATTTCAATACATTCAAAGAAAGATGGGTAGCATTCTATATTCTAAAACATTCCTGGGGTTATTAGGTAAAAGGGGAAAAGAATGGGATTCTTAAAACATAAACAGGAAACAATTCTGGTTAAAAGGACTTCTTGTGGAAATAAACCAATATAAATATTAAGGAAATTATCAAACAATATAGATTTTTAATAGACACCCAGAAGATGGAAGTAAAAACAAGTAAAGGAAAATGAATAAAGAAACTTAGTGTGACTCTTAAAAAAATTAGGAAAACAAAAACAGGTTTATTTGATTATCTATATTTGGAGGGAAAATAACCATCAAAGAAAGAATAAAATTGATGTTTATGGCAGATGGAGCATTGACTTTAGTTATTGAAGAAAGATAATTGTCATTATTTTGCTTCTTTTTTAACTTGTCCAGAAAAATGAAGTTTGAACAGGCAAGAATGGGATTTTTAAAAATCTGCAAAAATAATACGCAGAATGAATATCAAATTTGCAGATAGAATGAAACTAGGAAGATCATTCCATATCTCATCTCTGGGCTTCATTTAATAGCATAATCTTTAATAAATGTAACTGTACAATACTATTCTTGGGCAAAAAAAAAATCAGCTTCCAAAATGAATATCAAAGGAATGAGCAGGAGAGGAAGGGAAAGGGCCCTTCTGGATTATGAATTCAATATTAGTTGCAATATAATTCAGGATCATAGAAAGAAAAGGATATTAAGGTCATTTAGTCTTAGCCTCTCATTTTATAAAGAGAACTTAAAATCTCAGATGTGACAAGAAGTAAAGCAAGATTCAAACTCAGGCTTCCTGAATCTATATCTGCAAATTAAATATATATATATATATATATATATATTTCTCCTCTATCTCACTATCCATCATATTATGAGGGAGAATATTAATACCTCAGGCTTATAGATTTAAAGTATAGTGTTTATAATGTGAAAAGCAGTAGCTTAGAATTATAATAAGCAAAGTCTCAGATCATTTCAAATGTCTGATATTGTATTCAATTCTGGGGGCAATATTTTAAGATATATACTAAGAAACTGGAAAGTGTCCAATTGTCAAAAAGACAATTTGATGGAGACTCTTGAGATAATGCTTTATGAATAATGTTTGAATAAACTTTGAATACTTAGTGAGAAGAAAAACTGAGAGTTTTGGAGAGAGAGAGATATGATGGTAGTTTTAAGCACCTAAAATGTGCTCATATGAAAGAATTGTTCTGCTTTGACCCCAGTGGGCTAGCTAAAAACATTGGGTGAACTTGAAGAGGTAAAGAGTTTGGCTCAATGTAAGAGCCTATTAGGCTTCCAATTAGGAGTAAAGTGCAATACAATTGACTTTCTTTGGAGATATTTGACTGTCTATAAGTTTCCATGTGAAAGCTAACTGACCAGTTAGTAGAGATGTAATAGATGTTTTCTTTTAATAAGGCATGGATTAAATTAGATGTCTTCAGATAATCTTTAAACTTTGAGATTATAAAATTTGAATTCACTCTCATCTTGAACTAGTTTACTTCCTTCATATCAATGGTTGTCTGTTAAACTTGAAGAATTAGCAGTCTTTACGATAAGAGTTAACTATTTTGCAAAGAAATCCAAATGTGAACACTAATATATTTCATCATGCTTTCTTCTTTTACAAATTAAAAAGAAAAAGAGACTTGATCTGAATTACATTGGGATAGAGAATTCTAGAATAAGGAAATGCAATTATCAGGGTAAGTTGGCATCATCTCTGCCACTGTCTTAGGGAATTAATAGAGGCTTAGTGACTTTCTCAGGTTCAAAGAGACAGCAACATATATCAGAGTCAGAACTTAATCCAAGGGATCTCTATAAATTAGCTATAATTTAATTCTTCTCTTCAGTACCTTAGGTTTTAATTCTTACAGACATGTTCATTATTTAAGTCCCTAATTGTGAAATGCACCCTAAATAAAGTATTAAATATTCGTGAACAATATTCTTCAAACAAATTCTTTAAAATATGCCCTAAGGAAGGCATAAATGAAACTATTAAAGGAGGAAGGAGACAGTAGTCTAGTCACATTATCCAAATAAACTCTGGCAATTTCTGAAGCAAAAGATCAAGCCTGTTACTCTTATGTACAATAAAGTTGAAAATTATCATATTAACCCTCAATTTAAAACTTTTTAAATTAATCGTTTATTTAAAATGAGAGGGAATTAGGTATCCTAGGAAAGAGGAAACTTTAATAGAAAAGCAATAGCATTAAACCAATCCCAACCTTCTCTGATATTTTAACAATAAATATCTATGATACCATGTACTATGTCTCTGTTTCTGAGCCAGTGTCTTCATTTTAATGCCATGAGGAAAGAAAATGAAAAGGAACATGTATGGACTCCAGTCCTTTGGTTTTAGAAGCAAACACAATGTAGAAAGTCTATATATTTGGGTACTGAAAAGGGGGGTGGGGAAACAGCATGTCGGGGGCACAACCAAGATGGCAGCCTGAAGGCAGGAATTCCCAGAAATTCATTTCTCAAAAAACTCCAAAAGCCATAAAATTATAACTTTAAGGGGGAAGTACCCACAGAAAGACTGAGTGATGCAATTTCTCAGTCCCAGACAACTTAGAAGATCTCCAAGACAATTCTGTTTCACTGGGAACAGGGGTTGGAAAAAAGACACAATGCAGCACAGCCTGGCTTAGCCCAAAAAGGGTAAGGGGGTCAGGGGAGGCTGCAGAGGTCTCTCTGCTCTCCCTGGGGCAGGACTCAGCTGTTTGCCCATTCTCAAATCCAGTTTGCAATTTGGGCTTCCACACCACCCTAGCTAAGCAGGGACCATCTTCACAGCTCCAGGGCAGAGGGGAGGGTCTGAAGCCTCTCATAAAATCATGGAGGAATTAAGATCTCTGTGGATTGTCCCCCAAAAAAACCCAAATCCTTGGAAGTGCTGTTAATTAGTCATAGATTGAAAGAACGAGCAAACAACAGAAAAAGAAGACTCAGACCACAGAAAAATCACTTTGGTCCCATAGAGTACCAAAATATATACTCAGAAGATGACAAAATCAAATATTTTGTATCCAAAAACTCCAAGAGAAATAGAAAATGGACTCAGGCTATGGATGAGCTCAAAAAAGACTTTGAAAAGCAATTGAGGGAGATAGAGGAAAAATTTGGAGGAGAAATGAGAGCAATACAGATAAATCATGAAAACCAAAGCAGCAGCTTGGTGAGAGGAATACAAAAAAAAAAAATACTTAAGAAAATAATACTTTAAAAAATAGAGTTTTGTGCAATGGCAGTATCTCAGCTAATAGGGTTTATCTGAGGAGCAATTATTGCTAATTGAAAATTTTCCCCAAAAAACAGTTTAGGCCAAATGGAAAAAGCAACACGAGAGACAAATGAGGAGAAGAATGTCTTAAAAAGCAGAATTGGCCAGTTGGAAAAAGGAAATAAAAAATCTCTCTTAAGAAAATAACTCCTTCAAATGCAGAATGGAATTAAAGGAAGGTGATGACTTTGTGGGAACCCCAGGAAGAAATAAAATTGAAAAATAATTTAAAAATTATTGGACTACCTGTAAGTCATAACCATAGACTTCCTTTTGTCAAGAAAAAAATACAACAAAATTGCCCTAAGATCCTAGAAGTAGAGGGTAAAATAGAAATAGAGGGAATTCACCACACATCCCCTCAAAGAAATGCCGAAAGAAAAGCTTCCAGGAATATTATAGCCAAACTCCAGAACTCCCAAGTCAAAGAGAAAATATTAAAAGCTACAACTACCGTGGATCCATATCAAGATTACACAGGATCTGGCAGAATCTACATTGAGGACTCATAGGGCTTGGAATGTGATATTCTGGAAGGCAAAAGATCTTGGTTTACAACCAAGAATCAACTACCCACTGAAACTAGACATCCTCTTTCAGGGGAAAAGATGAACTTTCAATGAAACAGGGGACTTTCAAACTTTCCTATTGAAACAATCAGAGATGAACAGAAAGTTTGATTTCAAAGTACAGGACTCT